>NW_027446988.1:0-40033 GCF_038048845.1 Mixophyes fleayi | reverse complement strand
TCGTCCAAAAACAACGCTTTTTTACACTCCTGTCTCCCTTTCTCTTGGAAACAATGACTTACATCAATTCTTTTACATAATTCTTGTTTCTCATGACATTTCTTACATTGCCCACAATTATCAACTTTCTAAGTCTTTCTGAGCAGGAGAAATCGCAAAACATAGTCATTTCTTCATTGCCGTCCAAAAACAACGCTTTTTTACACTCCTGTCTCCCTTTCTCTTGGAAACAATTACTTACATCAATTCTTTTACATAATTCTTGTTTCTCATGACATTTCTTACATTGCCCACAATTATCAACTTTCTAAGTCTTTCTGAGCAAGAGAAATCGCAAAAAAATCATTTCTTCATTGCCGTCCAAAAACAACGCTTTTTTACACTCCGGTCTCCCTTTCTCTTGGAAACAATGACTTACATCAATTCTTTTACATAATTCTTGTTTCTCATGACATTTCTAACATTGCCCACATTTATCAACTTTCTAAGTCTTTCTGAGCAAGAGAAATCGCAAAACAGTCATTTCTTCATTGCCGTCCAAAAACAATGCTTTTTTACACTCCGGTCTCCCTTTCTCTTGGAAACAGTGACTTACATCAATTCTTTTACATAATTCTTGTTTCTCATGACATTTCTAACATTGCCCACAGTTATCAACTTTCTAAATCTTTCTGAGCAGGAGAAATCGCAAAACATAGTCATTTCTTCATTGCCGTCCAAAAACAACGCTTTTTTACACCCCTGTCTCCCTTTCTCTTGGAAACAATGACTTACATCAATTCTTTTACATAATTCTTGTTTCTCATGACATTTCTAACATTGCCCACAATTATCAACTTTCTAAGTCTTTCTGAGCAGGAGAAATCGCAAAACATAGTCATTTCTTCATTGCCGTCCAAAAACAACGCTTTTTTACACTCCGGTCTCCCTTTCTCTTGGAAACAATGACTTACATCAATTCTTTTACATAATTCTTGTTTCTCATGACATTTCTAACATTGCCCACAATTATCAACTTTCTAAGTCTTTCTGAGCAAGAGAAATCGCAAACATAGTCATTTCTTCATTGCCGTCCAAAAACAATGCTTTTTTACACTCCGGTCTCCCTTTCTCTTGGAAACAGTGACTTACATCAATTCTTTTACATAATTCTTGTTTCTCATGACATTTCTAACATTGCCCACAATTATCAACTTTCTAAATCTTTCTGAGCAGGAGAAATCGCAAAACATAGTCATTTCTTCATTGCCGTCCAAAACAACGCTTTTTTACACTCCTGTCTCCCTTTCTCTTGGAAACAATGACTTACATCAATTCTTTTACATAATTCTTGTTTCTCATGACATTTCTTACATTGCCCACAATTATCAACTTTCTAAGTCTTTCTGAGCAAGAGAAATCGCAAAACAGTCATTTCTTCATTGCCGTCCAAAAACAACGCTTTTTTACACTCCGGTCTCCCTTTCTCTTGGAAACAATGACTTACATCAATTCTTTTACATAATTCTTGTTTCTCATGACATTTCTAACATTGCCCACAATTATCAACTTTCTAAGTCTTTCTGAGCAAGAGAAATCGCAAAACAGTCATTTCTTCATTGCCGTCCAAAAACAATGCTTTTTTACACTCCGGTCTCCCTTTCTCTTGGAAACAATGACTTACATCAATTCTTTTACATAATTCTTGTTTCTCATGACATTTCTAACATTGCCCACAATTATCAACTTTCTAAGTCTTTCTGAGCAAGAGAAATCGCAAAACATAGTCATTTCTTCATTGCCGTCCAAAAACAACGCTTTTTTACACTCCTGTCTCCCTTTCTCTTGGAAACAATGACTTACATCAATTCTTTTACATAATTCTTGTTTCTCATGACATTTCTAACATTGCCCACAATTATCAACTTTCTAAGTCTTTCTGAGCAGGAGAAATCGCAAAACATAGTCATTTCTTCACTGCCGTCCAAAAACAACGCTTTTTTACACTCCGGTCTCCCTTTCTCTTGGAAACAATGACTTACATCAATTCTTTTACATAATTCTTGTTTCTCATGACATTTCTTACATTGCCCAGAATTATCAACTTTCTAAGTCTTTCTGAGCAGGAGAAATCGCAAAACATAGTCATTTCTTCATTGCCGTCCAAAAACAACGCTTTTTTACACTCCTGTCTCCCTTTCTCTTGGAAACAATGACTTACATCAATTCTTTTACATAATTCTTGTTTCTCATGACATTTCTTACATTGCCCACAATTATCAACTTTCTAAGTCTTTCTGAGCAGGAGAAATCGCAAAACATAGTCATTTCTTCATTGCCGTCCAAAAACAACGCTTTTTTACACTCCTGTCTCCCTTTCTCTTGGAAACAATGACTTACATCAATTCTTTTACATAATTCTTGTTTCTCATGACATTTCTACAATTGCCCACAATTATCAACTTTCTAAGTCTTTCTGAGCAGGAGAAATCGCAAAACATAGTAATTTCTTCATTGCCGTCCAAAAACAACGCTTTTTTACACTCCTGTCTCCCTTTCTCTTGGAAACAATTACTTACATCAATTCTTTTACATAATTCTTGTTTCTCATGACATTTCTTACATTGCCCACAATTATCAACTTTCTAAGTCTTTCTGAGCAAGAGAAATCGCAAAAAAAATCATTTCTTCATTGCCGTCCAAAAACAACGCTTTTTTACACTCCGGTCTCCCTTTCTCTTGGAAACAATGACTTACATCCATTCTTTTACATAATTCTTGTTTCTCATGACATTTCTAACATTGCCCACAATTATCAACTTTCTAAGTCTTTCTGAGCAAGAGAAATCGCAAAACAGTCATTTCTTCATTGCCGTCCAAAAACAATGCTTTTTTACACTCCGGTCTCCCTTTCTCTTGGAAACAGTGACTTACATCAATTCTTTTACATAATTCTTGTTTCTCATGACATTTCTAACATTGCCCACAATTATCAACTTTCTAAATCTTTCTGAGCAGGAGAAATCGCAAAACATAGTCATTTCTTCATTGCCGTCCAAAAACAACGCTTTTTTACACTCCTGTCTCCCTTTCTCTTGGAAACAATGACTTACATCAATTCTTTTACATAATTCTTGTTTCTCATGACATTTCTTACATTGCCCACAATTATCAACTTTCTAAGTCTTTCTGAGCAGGAGAAATCGCAAAACATAGTCATTTCTTCATTGCCGTCCAAAAACAACGCTTTTTTACACTCCTGTCTCCCTTTCTCTTGGAAACAATGACTTACATCAATTCTTTTACATAATTCTTGTTTCTCATGACATTTCTAACATTGCCCACAATTATCAACTTTCTAAGTCTTTCTGAGCAGGAGAAATCGCAAAACATAGTCATTTCTTCACTGCCGTCCAAAAACAACGCTTTTTTACACTCCTGTCTCCCTTTCTCTTGGAAACAATGACTTACATCAATTCTTTTACATAATTCTTGTTTCTCATGACATTTCTTACATTGCCCAGAATTATCAACTTTCTAAGTCTTTCTGAGCAGGAGAAATCGCAAAACATAGTCATTTCTTCATTGCCGTCCAAAAACAACGCTTTTTTACACTCCTGTCTCCCTTTCTCTTGGAAACAATGACTTACATCAATTCTTTTACATAATTCTTGTTTCTCATGACATTTCTTACATTGCCCACAATTATCAACTTTCTAAGTCTTTCTGAGCAGGAGAAATCGCAAAACATAGTCATTTCTTCATTGCCGTCCAAAAACAACGCTTTTTTACACTCCTGTCTCCCTTTCTCTTGGAAACAATGACTTACATCAATTCTTTTACATAATTCTTGTTTCTCATGACATTTCTAACATTGCCCACAATTATCAACTTTCTAAGTCTTTCTGAGCAGGAGAAATCGCAAAACATAGTAATTTCTTCATTGCCGTCCAAAAACAACGCTTTTTTACACTCCTGTCTCCCTTTCTCTTGGAAACAATTACTTACATCAATTCTTTTACATAATTCTTGTTTCTCATGACATTTCTTACATTGCCCACAATTATCAACTTTCTAAGTCTTTCTGAGCAAGAGAAATCGCAAAAAAATCATTTCTTCATTGCCGTCCAAAAACAACGCTTTTTTACACTCCGGTCTCCCTTTCTCTTGGAAACAATGACTTACATCCATTCTTTTACATAATTCTTGTTTCTCATGACATTTCTAACATTGCCCACAATTATCAACTTTCTAAGTTTTTCTGAGCAAGAGAAATCGCAAAACAGTCATTTCTTCATTGCCGTCCAAAAACAATGCTTTTTTACACTCCGGTCTCCCTTTCTCTTGGAAACAGTGACTTACATCAATTCTTTTACATAATTCTTGTTTCTCATGACATTTCTAACATTGCCCACAATTATCAACTTTCTAAATCTTTCTGAGCAGGAGAAATCGCAAAACATAGTCATTTCTTCATTGCCGTCCAAAAACAACGCTTTTTTACACTCCTGTCTCCCTTTCTCTTGGAAACAATGACTTACATCAATTCTTTTACATAATTCTTGTTTCTCATGACATTTCTTACATTGCCCACAATTATCAACTTTCTAAGTCTTTCTGAGCAGGAGAAATCGCAAAACATAGTCATTTCTTCATTGCCGTCCAAAAACAACGCTTTTTTACACTCCTGTCTCCCTTTCTCTTGGAAACAATGACTTACATCAATTCTTTTACATAATTCTTGTTTCTCATGACATTTCTAACATTGCCCACAATTATCAACTTTCTAAGTCTTTCTGAGCAGGAGAAATCGCAAAACATAGTAATTTCTTCATTGCCGTCCAAAAACAACGCTTTTTTACACTCCTGTCTCCCTTTCTCTTGGAAACAATTACTTACATCAATTCTTTTACATAATTCTTGTTTCTCATGACATTTCTTACATTGCCCACAATTATCAACTTTCTAAGTCTTTCTGAGCAAGAGAAATCGCAAAAAAATCATTTCTTCATTGCCGTCCAAAAACAACGCTTTTTTACACTCCGGTCTCCCTTTCTCTTGGAAACAATGACTTACATCCATTCTTTTACATAATTCTTGTTTCTCATGACATTTCTAACATTGCCCACAATTATCAACTTTCTAAGTCTTTCTGAGCAAGAGAAATCGCAAAACAGTCATTTCTTCATTGCCGTCCAAAAACAATGCTTTTTTACACTCCGGTCTCCCTTTCTCTTGGAAACAGTGACTTACATCAATTCTTTTACATAATTCTTGTTTCTCATGACATTTCTAACATTGCCCACAATTATCAACTTTCTAAATCTTTCTGAGCAGGAGAAATCGCAAAACATAGTCATTTCTTCATTGCCGTCCAAAAACAACGCTTTTTTACACTCCTGTCTCCCTTTCTCTTGGAAACAATGACTTACATCAATTCTTTTACATAATTCTTGTTTCTCATGACATTTCTAACATTGCCCACAATTATCAACTTTCTAAGTCTTTCTGAGCAGGAGAAATCGCAAAACATAGTAATTTCTTCATTGCCGTCCAAAAACAACGCTTTTTTACACTCCTGTCTCCCTTTCTCTTGGAAACAATTACTTACATCAATTCTTTTACATAATTCTTGTTTCTCATGACATTTCTTACATTGCCCACAATTATCAACTTTCTAAGTCTTTCTGAGCAAGAGAAATCGCAAAAAAATCATTTCTTCATTGCCGTCCAAAAACAACGCTTTTTTACACTCCGGTCTCCCTTTCTCTTGGAAACAATGACTTACATCCATTCTTTTACATAATTCTTGTTTCTCATGACATTTCTAACATTGCCCACAATTATCAACTTTCTAAGTCTTTCTGAGCAAGAGAAATCGCAAAACAGTCATTTCTTCATTGCCGTCCAAAAACAATGCTTTTTTACACTCCGGTCTCCCTTTCTCTTGGAAACAGTGACTTACATCAATTCTTTTACATAATTCTTGTTTCTCATGACATTTCTAACATTGCCCACAATTATCAACTTTCTAAATCTTTCTGAGCAGGAGAAATCGCAAAACATAGTCATTTCTTCATTGCCGTCCAAAAACAACGCTTTTTTACACTCCTGTCTCCCTTTCTCTTGGAAACAATGACTTACATCAATTCTTTTACATAATTCTTGTTTCTCATGACATTTCTTACATTGCCCACAATTATCAACTTTCTAAGTCTTTCTGAGCAGGAGAAATCGCAAAACATAGTCATTTCTTCACTGCCGTCCAAAAACAACGCTTTTTTACACTCCGGTCTCCCTTTCTCTTGGAAACAATGACTTACATCAATTCTTTTACATAATTCTTGTTTCTCATGACATTTCTTACATTGCCCAGAATTATCAACTTTCTAAGTCTTTCTGAGCAGGAGAAATCGCAAAACATAGTCATTTCTTCATTGCCGTCCAAAAACAACGCTTTTTTACACTCCTGTCTCCCTTTCTCTTGGAAACAATGACTTACATCAATTCTTTTACATAATTCTTGTTTCTCATGACATTTCTTACATTGCCCACAATTATCAACTTTCTAAGTCTTTCTGAGCAGGAGAAATCGCAAAACATAGTCATTTCTTCATTGCCGTCCAAAAACAACGCTTTTTTACACTCCTGTCTCCCTTTCTCTTGGAAACAATGACTTACATCAATTCTTTTACATAATTCTTGTTTCTCATGACATTTCTAACATTGCCCACAATTATCAACTTTCTAAGTCTTTCTGAGCAGGAGAAATCGCAAAACATAGTAATTTCTTCATTGCCGTCCAAAAACAACGCTTTTTTACACTCCTGTCTCCCTTTCTCTTGGAAACAATTACTTACATCAATTCTTTTACATAATTCTTGTTTCTCATGACATTTCTTACATTGCCCACAATTATCAACTTTCTAAGTCTTTCTGAGCAAGAGAAATCGCAAAAAAATCATTTCTTCATTGCCGTCCAAAAACAACGCTTTTTTACACTCCGGTCTCCCTTTCTCTTGGAAACAATGACTTACATCCATTCTTTTACATAATTCTTGTTTCTCATGACATTTCTAACATTGCCCACAATTATCAACTTTCTAAGTCTTTCTGAGCAAGAGAAATCGCAAAACAGTCATTTCTTCATTGCCGTCCAAAAACAATGCTTTTTTACACTCCGGTCTCCCTTTCTCTTGGAAACAGTGACTTACATCAATTCTTTTACATAATTCTTGTTTCTCATGACATTTCTAACATTGCCCACAATTATCAACTTTCTAAATCTTTCTGAGCAGGAGAAATCGCAAAACATAGTCATTTCTTCATTGCCGTCCAAAAACAACGCTTTTTTACACTCCTGTCTCCCTTTCTCTTGGAAACAATGACTTACATCAATTCTTTTACATAATTCTTGTTTCTCATGACATTTCTAACATTGCCCACAATTATCAACTTTCTAAGTCTTTCTGAGCAGGAGAAATCGCAAAACATAGTCATTTCTTCACTGCCGTCCAAAAACAACGCTTTTTTACACTCCTGTCTCCCTTTCTCTTGGAAACAATGACTTACATCAATTCTTTTACATAATTCTTGTTTCTCATGACATTTCTTACATTGCCCAGAATTATCAACTTTCTAAGTCTTTCTGAGCAGGAGAAATCGCAAAACATAGTCATTTCTTCATTGCCGTCCAAAAACAACGCTTTTTTACACTCCTGTCTCCCTTTCTCTTGGAAACAATGACTTACATCAATTCTTTTACATAATTCTTGTTTCTCATGACATTTCTTACATTGCCCACAATTATCAACTTTCTAAGTCTTTCTGAGCAGGAGAAATCGCAAAACATAGTCATTTCTTCATTGCCGTCCAAAAACAACGCTTTTTTACACTCCTGTCTCCCTTTCTCTTGGAAACAATGACTTACATCAATTCTTTTACATAATTCTTGTTTCTCATGACATTTCTAACATTGCCCACAATTATCAACTTTCTAAGTCTTTCTGAGCAGGAGAAATCGCAAAACATAGTAATTTCTTCATTGCCGTCCAAAAACAACGCTTTTTTACACTCCTGTCTCCCTTTCTCTTGGAAACAATTACTTACATCAATTCTTTTACATAATTCTTGTTTCTCATGACATTTCTTACATTGCCCACAATTATCAACTTTCTAAGTCTTTCTGAGCAAGAGAAATCGCAAAAAAATCATTTCTTCATTGCCGTCCAAAAACAACGCTTTTTTACACTCCGGTCTCCCTTTCTCTTGGAAACAATGACTTACATCCATTCTTTTACATAATTCTTGTTTCTCATGACATTTCTAACATTGCCCACAATTATCAACTTTCTAAGTTTTTCTGAGCAAGAGAAATCGCAAAACAGTCATTTCTTCATTGCCGTCCAAAAACAATGCTTTTTTACACTCCGGTCTCCCTTTCTCTTGGAAACAGTGACTTACATCAATTCTTTTACATAATTCTTGTTTCTCATGACATTTCTAACATTGCCCACAATTATCAACTTTCTAAATCTTTCTGAGCAGGAGAAATCGCAAAACATAGTCATTTCTTCATTGCCGTCCAAAAACAACGCTTTTTTACACTCCTGTCTCCCTTTCTCTTGGAAACAATGACTTACATCAATTCTTTTACATAATTCTTGTTTCTCATGACATTTCTTACATTGCCCACAATTATCAACTTTCTAAGTCTTTCTGAGCAGGAGAAATCGCAAAACATAGTCATTTCTTCATTGCCGTCCAAAAACAACGCTTTTTTACACTCCTGTCTCCCTTTCTCTTGGAAACAATGACTTACATCAATTCTTTTACATAATTCTTGTTTCTCATGACATTTCTAACATTGCCCACAATTATCAACTTTCTAAGTCTTTCTGAGCAGGAGAAATCGCAAAACATAGTAATTTCTTCATTGCCGTCCAAAAACAACGCTTTTTTACACTCCTGTCTCCCTTTCTCTTGGAAACAATTACTTACATCAATTCTTTTACATAATTCTTGTTTCTCATGACATTTCTTACATTGCCCACAATTATCAACTTTCTAAGTCTTTCTGAGCAAGAGAAATCGCAAAAAAATCATTTCTTCATTGCCGTCCAAAAACAACGCTTTTTTACACTCCGGTCTCCCTTTCTCTTGGAAACAATGACTTACATCCATTCTTTTACATAATTCTTGTTTCTCATGACATTTCTAACATTGCCCACAATTATCAACTTTCTAAGTCTTTCTGAGCAAGAGAAATCGCAAAACAGTCATTTCTTCATTGCCGTCCAAAAACAATGCTTTTTTACACTCCGGTCTCCCTTTCTCTTGGAAACAGTGACTTACATCAATTCTTTTACATAATTCTTGTTTCTCATGACATTTCTAACATTGCCCACAATTATCAACTTTCTAAATCTTTCTGAGCAGGAGAAATCGCAAAACATAGTCATTTCTTCATTGCCGTCCAAAAACAACGCTTTTTTACACTCCTGTCTCCCTTTCTCTTGGAAACAATGACTTACATCAATTCTTTTACATAATTCTTGTTTCTCATGACATTTCTTACATTGCCCACAATTATCAACTTTCTAAGTCTTTCTGAGCAGGAGAAATCGCAAAACATAGTCATTTCTTCATTGCCGTCCAAAAACAACGCTTTTTTACACTCCTGTCTCCCTTTCTCTTGGAAACAATGACTTACATCAATTCTTTTACATAATTCTTGTTTCTCATGACATTTCTAACATTGCCCACAATTATCAACTTTCTAAGTCTTTCTGAGCAGGAGAAATCGCAAAACATAGTAATTTCTTCATTGCCGTCCAAAAACAACGCTTTTTTACACTCCTGTCTCCCTTTCTCTTGGAAACAATTACTTACATCAATTCTTTTACATAATTCTTGTTTCTCATGACATTTCTTACATTGCCCACAATTATCAACTTTCTAAGTCTTTCTGAGCAAGAGAAATCGCAAAAAAAATCATTTCTTCATTGCCGTCCAAAAACAACGCTTTTTTACACTCCGGTCTCCCTTTCTCTTGGAAACAGTGACTTACATCAATTCTTTTACATAATTCTTGTTTCTCATGACATTTCTAACATTGCCCACAATTATCAACTTTCTAAATCTTTCTGAGCAGGAGAAATCGCAAAACATAGTCATTTCTTCATTGCCGTCCAAAAACAACGCTTTTTTACACTCCTGTCTCCCTTTCTCTTGGAAACAATGACTTACATCAATTCTTTTACATAATTCTTGTTTCTCATGACATTTCTAACATTGCCCACAATTATCAACTTTCTAAGTCTTTCTGAGCAGGAGAAATCGCAAAACATAGTCATTTCTTCATTGCCGTCCAAAAACAACGCTTTTTTACACTCCGGTCTCCCTTTCTCTTGGAAACAATGACTTACATCAATTCTTTTACATAATTCTTGTTTCTCATGACATTTCTAACATTGCCCACAATTATCAACTTTCTAAGTCTTTCTGAGCAGGAGAAATCGCAAAACATAGTCATTTCTTCATTGCCGTCCAAAAACAACGCTTTTTTACACTCCTGTCTCCCTTTCTCTTGGAAACAATGACTTACATCAATTCTTTTACATAATTCTTGTTTCTCATGACATTTCTTACATTGCCCACAATTATCAACTTTCTAAGTCTTTCTGAGCAAGAGAAATCGCAAAACAGTCATTTCTTCATTGCCGTCCAAAAACAATGCTTTTTTACACTCCGGTCTCCCTTTCTCTTGGAAACAGTGACTTACATCAATTCTTTTACATAATTCTTGTTTCTCATGACATTTCTAACATTGCCCACAATTATCAACTTTCTAAATCTTTCTGAGCAGGAGAAATCGCAAAACATAGTCATTTCTTCATTGCCGTCCAAAAACAACGCTTTTTTACACTCCTGTCTCCCTTTCTCTTGGAAACAATGACTTACATCAATTCTTTTACATAATTCTTGTTTCTCATGACATTTCTAACATTGCCCACAATTATCAACTTTCTAAGTCTTTCTGAGCAGGAGAAATCGCAAAACATAGTCATTTCTTCATTGCCGTCCAAAAACAACGCTTTTTTACACTCCGGTCTCCCTTTCTCTTGGAAACAATGACTTACATCAATTCTTTTACATAATTCTTGTTTCTCATGACATTTCTAACATTGCCCACAATTATCAACTTTCTAAGTCTTTCTGAGCAAGAGAAATCGCAAAACATAGTCATTTCTTCATTGCCGTCCAAAAACAACGCTTTTTTACACTCCTGTCTCCCTTTCTCTTGGAAACAATGACTTACATCAATTCTTTTACATAATTCTTGTTTCTCATGACATTTCTTACATTGCCCACAATTATCAACTTTCTAAGTCTTTCTGAGCAAGAGAAATCGCAAAACAGTCATTTCTTCATTGCCGTCCAAAAACAATGCTTTTTTACACTCCGGTCTCCCTTTCTCTTGGAAACAGTGACTTACATCAATTCTTTTACATAATTCTTGTTTCTCATGACATTTCTAACATTGCCCACAATTATCAACTTTCTAAATCTTTCTGAGCAGGAGAAATCGCAAAACATAGTCATTTCTTCATTGCCGTCCAAAAACAACGCTTTTTTACACTCCTGTCTCCCTTTCTCTTGGAAACAATGACTTACATCAATTCTTTTACATAATTCTTGTTTCTCATGACATTTCTTACATTGCCCACAATTATCAACTTTCTAAGTCTTTTTGAGCAGGAGAAATCGCAAAACATAGTCATTTCTTCATTGCCGTCCAAAAACAACGCTTTTTTACACTCCTGTCTCCCTTTCTCTTGGAAACAATGACTTACATCAATTCTTTTACATAATTCTTGTTTCTCATGACATTTCTAACATTGCCCACAATTATCAACCTTCTAAGTCTTTCTGAGCAAGAGAAATCGCAAAACAGTCATTTCTTCATTGCCGTCCAAAAACAATGCTTTTTTACACTCCGGTCTCCCTTTCTCTTGGAAACAATGACTTACATCAATTCTTTTACATAATTCTTGTTTCTCATGACATTTCTAACATTGCCCACAATTATCAACTTTCTAAGTCTTTCTGAGCAGGAGAAATCGCAAAACATAGTCATTTCTTCATTGCCGTCCAAAAACAACGCTTTTTTACACTCCTGTCTCCCTTTCTCTTGGAAACAATGACTTACATCAATTCTTTTACATAATTCTTGTTTCTCATGACATTTCTAACATTGCCGACAATTATCAACTTTCTAAGTCTTTCTGAGCAGGAGAAATCGCAAAACATAGTCATTTCTTCATTGCCGTCCAAAAACAACGCTTTTTTACACTCCTGTCTCCCTTTCTCTTGGAAACAATGACTTACATCAATTCTTTTACATAATTCTTGTTTCTCATGACATTTCTTACATTGCCCACAATTATCAACTTTCTAAGTCTTTCTGAGCAGGAGAAATCGCAAAACATAGTCATTTCTTCATTGCCGTCCAAAAACAACGCTTTTTTACACTCCTTTCTCCCTTTCTCTTGGAAACAATGACTTACATCAATTCTTTTACATAATTCTTGTTTCTCATGACATTTCTAACATTGCCCACAATTATCAACTTTCTAAGTCTTTCTGAGCAGGAGAAATCGCAAAACATAGTAATTTCTTCATTGCCGTCCAAAAACAACGCTTTTTTACACTCCTGTCTCCCTTTCTCTTGGAAACAATTACTTACATCAATTCTTTTACATAATTCTTGTTTCTCATGACATTTCTAACATTGCCCACAATTATCAACTTTCTAAGTCTTTCTGAGCAAGAGAAATCGCAAAACAGTCATTTCTTCATTGCCGTCCAAAAACAATGCTTTTTTACACTCCGGTCTCCCTTTCTCTTGGAAACAGTGACTTACATCAATTCTTTTACATAATTCTTGTTTCTCATGACATTTCTAACATTGCCCACAATTATCAACTTTCTAAATCTTTCTGAGCAGGAGAAATCGCAAAACATAGTCATTTCTTCATTGCCGTCCAAAAACAACGCTTTTTTACACTCCTGTCTCCCTTTCTCTTGGAAACAATGACTTACATAAATTCTTTTACATAATTCTTGTTTCTCATGACATTTCTTACATTGCCCACAATTATCAACTTTCTAAGTCTTTCTGAGCAGGAGAAATCGCAAAACATAGTCATTTCTTCATTGCCGTCCAAAAACAACGCTTTTTTACACTCCTGTCTCCCTTTCTCTTGGAAACAATGACTTACATCAATTCTTTTACATAATTCTTGTTTCTCATGACATTTCTTACATTGCCCACAATTATCAACTTTCTAAGTCTTATCTGAGCAAGAGAAATCGCAAAACAGTCATTTCTTCATTGCCGTCCAAAAACAATGCTTTTTTACACTCCGGTCTCCCTTTCTCTTGGAAACAGTGACTTACATCAATTCTTTTACATAATTCTTGTTTCTCATGACATTTCTAACATTGCCCACAATTATCAACTTTCTAAATCTTTCTGAGCAGGAGAAATCGCAAAACATAGTCATTTCTTCATTGCCGTCCAAAAACAACGCTTTTTACACTCCTGTCTCCCTTTCTCTTGGAAACAATGACTTACATCAATTCTTTTACATAATTCTTGTTTCTCATGACATTTCTTACATTGCCCACAATTATCAACTTTCTAAGTCTTTTTGAGCAGGAGAAATCGCAAAACATAGTCATTTCTTCATTGCCGTCCAAAAACAACGCTTTTTTACACTCCTGTCTCCCTTTCTCTTGGAAACAATGACTTACATCAATTCTTTTACATAATTCTTGTTTCTCATGACATTTCTAACATTGCCCACAATTATCAACCTTCTAAGTCTTTCTGAGCAAGAGAAATCGCAAAACAGTCATTTCTTCATTGCCGTCCAAAAACAATGCTTTTTTACACTCCGGTCTCCCTTTCTCTTGGAAACAATGACTTACATACAATTCTTTTACATAATTCTTGTTTCTCATGACATTTCTAACATTGCCCACAATTATCAACTTTCTAAGTCTTTCTTGAGCAGGAGAAATCGCAAAACATAGTCATTTCTTCATTGCCGTCCAAAAACAACGCTTTTTTACACTCCTGTCTCCCTTTCTCTTGGAAACAATGACTTACATCAATTCTTTTACATAATTCTTGTTTCTCATGACATTTCTAACATTGCCGACAATTATCAACTTTCTAAGTCTTTTCTGAGCAGGAGAAATCGCAAAACATAGTCATTTCTTCATTGCCGTCCAAAAACAACGCTTTTTTACACTCCTGTCTCCCTTTCTCTTGGAAACAATGACTTACATCAATTCTTTTACATAATTCTTGTTTCTCATGACATTTCTTACATTGCCCACAATTATCAACTTTCTAAGTCTTTCTGAGCAGGAGAAATCGCAAAACATAGTCATTTCTTCATTGCCGTCCAAAAACAACGCTTTTTTACACTCCTTTCTCGCCTTTCTCTTGGAAACAATGACTTACATCAATTCTTTTACATAATTCTTGTTTCTCATGACATTTCTAACATTGCCCACAATTATCAACTTTCTAAGTCTTTCTGAGCAGGAGAAATCGCAAAACATAGTAATTTCTTCATTGCCGTCCAAAAACAACGCTTTTTTACACTCCTGTCTCCCTTTCTCTTGGAAACAATTACTTACATCAATTCTTTTACATAATTCTTGTTTCTCATTGACATTTCTAACATTGCCCACAATTATCAACTTTCTAAGTCTTTCTGAGCAAGAGAAATCGCAAAACAGTCATTTCTTCATTGCCGTCCAAAAACAATGCTTTTTTACACTCCGGTCTCCCCTTTCTCTTGGAAACAGTGACTTACATCAATTCTTTTACATAATTCTTGTTTCCTCATGACATTTCTAACATTGCCCACAATTATCAACTTTCTAAATCTTTCTGAGCAGGAGAAATCGCAAAACATAGTCATTTCTTCATTGCCGTCCAAAAACAACGCTTTTTTACACTCCTGTCTCCTTTCTCTTGGAAACAATGACTTACATAAAATTCTTTTACATAATTCTTGTTTCTCATGACATTTCTTACATTGCCCACAATTATCAACTTTCTAAGTCTTTCTGAGCAGGAGAAATCGCAAAACATAGTCATTTCTTCATTGCCGTCCAAAAACAACGCTTTTTTACACTCCTGTCTCCCTTTCTCTTGGGAAACAATGACTTACATCAATTCTTTTACATAATTCTTGTTTCTCATGACATTTCTAACATTGCCCACAATTATCAACTTTCTAAGTCTTTCTGAGCAAGAGAAATCGCAAAACAGTCATTTCTTCATTGCCGTCCAAAAACAACGCTTTTTTACACTCCGGTCTCCCTTTCTCTTGGAAACAATGACTTACATCAATTCTTTTACATAATTCTTGTTTCTCATGACATTTCTAACATTGCCCACAATTATCAACTTTCTAAGTCTTTCTGAGCAAGAGAAATCGCAAAACAGTCATTTCTTCATTGCCGTCCAAAAACAACGCTTTTTTACACTCCGGTCTCCCTTTCTCTTGGAAACAATGACTTACATCAATTCTTTTACATAATTCTTGTTTCTCATGACAGTTCTAACATTGCCCACAATTATCAACTTTCTAAGTCTTTCTGAGCAAGAGAAATCGCAAAACAGTCATTTTCTTCATTGCCGTCCAAAAACAATGCTTTTTTACACTCCGGTCCTCCCTTTCTCTTGGAAACAATGACTTACATCAATTCTTTTACATAATTCTTGTTTCTCATGACATTTCTAACATTGCCCACAATTATCAACTTTCTAAGTCTTTCTGAGCAGGAGAAATCGCAAAACATAGTCATTTCTTCATTGCCGTCCAAAAACAACGCTTTTTTACACTCCTGTCTCCCTTTCTCTTGGAAACAATGACTTACATCAATTCTTTTACATAATTCTTGTTTCTCATGACATTTCTAACATTGCCGACAATTATCAACTTTCTAAGTCTTTCTGAGCAGGAGAAATCGCAAAACATAGTCATTTCTTCATTGCCGTCCAAAAACAACGCTTTTTTACACTCCTGTCCTCCCTTTCTCTTGGAAACAATGACTTACATCAATTCTTTTACATAATTCTTGTTTCTCATGACATTTCTTACATTGCCCACAATTATCAACTTTCTAAGTCTTTCTGAGCAGGAGAAATCGCAAAACATAGTCATTTCTTCATTGCCGTCCAAAAACAACGCTTTTTTACACTCCTGTCTCCCTTTCTCTTGGAAACAATGACTTACATCAATTCTTTTACATAATTCTTGTTTCTCATGACATTTCTAACATTGCCCACAATTATCAACTTTCTAAGTCTTTCTGAGCAAGAGAAATCGCAAAACAGTCATTTCTTCATTGCCGTCCAAAAACAATGCTTTTTTTACACTCCTGTCTCCCTTTCTCTTGGAAACAATGACTTACATCAATTCTTTTACATAATTCTTGTTTCTCATGACATTTCTAACATTGCCGACAATTATCAACTTTCTAAGTCTTTCTGAGCAGGAGAAATCGCAAAACATAGTCATTTCTTCATTGCCGTCCAAAAACAACGCTTTTTTACACTCCTGTCTCCCTTTCTCTTGGAAACAATGACTTACATCAATTCTTTTACATAATTCTTGTTTCTCATGACATTTCTAACATTGCCCACAATTATCAACTTTCTAAGTCTTTCTGAGCAGGAGAAATCGCAAAACATAGTCATTTCTTCACTGCCGTCCAAAAACAACGCTTTTTTACACTCCTGTCTCCCTTTCTCTTGGAAACAATGACTTACATCAATTCTTTTACATAATTCTTGTTTCTCATGACATTTCTTACATTGCCCAGAATTATCAACTTTCTAAGTCTTTCTGAGCAGGAGAAATCGCAAAACATAGTCATTTCTTCATTGCCGTCCAAAAACAACGCTTTTTTACACTCCTGTCTCCCTTTCTCTTGGAAACAATGACTTACATCAATTCTTTTTACATAATTCTTGTTTCTCATGACATTTCTGTACATTGCCCACAATTATCAACTTTCTAAGTCTTTCTGAGCAGGAGAAATCGCAAAACATAGTCCATTTCTTCATTGCCGTCCAAAAACAACGCTTTTTTTACACTCCTGTCTCCCTTTCTCTTGGAAACAATGACTTACATCAATTCTTTTACATAATTCTTGTTTCTCATGACATTTCTAACATTGCCCACAATTATCAACTTTCTAAGTCTTTCTGAGCAAGAGAAATCGCAAAACAGTCATTTCTTCATTGCCGTCCAAAAACAATGCTTTTTTACACTCCTGTCTCCCTTTCTCTTGGAAACAATGACTTACATGCAATTCTTTTACATAATTCTTGTTTCTCATGACATTTCTAACATTGCCGACAATTATCAACTTTCTAAGTCTTTCTGAGCAGGAGAAATCGCAAAACATAGTCATTTCTTCATTGCCGTCCAAAAACAACGCTTTTTTACACTCCTGTCTCCCTTTCTCTTGGAAACAATGACTTACATCAATTCTTTTACATAATTCTTGTTTCTCATGACATTTCTAACATTGCCCACAATTATCAACTTTCTAAGTCTTTCTGAGCAGGAGGAAATCGCAAAACATAGTCATTTCTTCACTGCCGTCCAAAAACAACGCTTTTTTACACTCCTGTCTCCCTTTCTCTTGGAAACAATGACTTACATCAATTCTTTTACATAATTCTTGTTTCTCATGACATTTCTTACATTGCCCAGAATTATCAACTTTCTAAGTCTTTCTGAGCAGGAGAAATCGCAAAACATAGTCATTTCTTCATTGCCGTCCAAAAACAACGCTTTTTTACACTCCTGTCTCCCTTTCTCTTGGAAACAATGACTTACATCAATTCTTTTACATAATTCTTGTTTCTCATGACATTTCTTACATTGCCCACAATTATCAACTTTCTAAGTCTTTCTGAGCAGGAGAAATCGCAAAACATAGTCATTTCTTCATTGCCCGTCCAAAAACAACGCTTTTTTTACACTCCTGTCTCCCTTTCTCTTGGAAACAATGACTTACATCAATTCTTTTACATAATTCTTGTTTCTCATGACATTTCTAACATTGCCCACAATTATCAACTTTCTAAGTCTTTCTGAGCAGGAGAAATCGCAAAACATAGTCATTTCTTCATTGCCGTCCAAAAACAACGCTTTTTTACACTCCTGTCTCCCTTTCTCTTGGAAACAATTACTTACATCAATTCTTTTACATAATTCTAGTTTCTCATGACATTTCTTACATTGCCCACAATTATCAACTTTCTAAGTCTTTCTGAGCAAGAGAAATCGCAAAAAAATCATTTCTTCATTGCCGTCCAAAAACAACGCTTTTTTACACTCCCGGTCTCCCTTTCTCTTGGAAACAATGACTTACATCAATTCTTTTACATAATTCTTGTTTCTCATGACATTTCTAACATTGCCCACAATTATCAACTTTCTAAGTCTTTCTGAGCAAGAGAAATCGCAAAACAGTCATTTCTTCATTGCCGTCCAAAAACAATGCTTTTTTACACTCCGGTCTCCCTTTCTCTTGAAAACAGTGACTTACATCAATTCTTTTACATAATTCTTGTTTCTCATGACATTTCTAACATTGCCCACAATTATCAACTTTCTAAATCTTTCTGAGCAGGAGAAATCGCAAAACATAGTCATTTCTTCATTGCCGTCCAAAAAACAACGCTTTTTTACACTCCTGTCTCCCTTTCTCTTAGAAACAATGACTTACATTCAATTCTTTTACATAATTCTTGTTTCTCATGACATTTCTAACATTGCCCACAATTATCAACTTTCTAAGTCTTTCTGAGCATGGAGAAATAGCAAAACATAGTCATTTCTTCATTGCCGTCCAAAAACAACGCTTTTTTACACTCCTGTCTCCCTTTCTCTTGGAAACAATTGACTTACATCAATTCTTTTACATAATTCTGTGTTTCTCATGACATTCTAACATTGCCCACAATTATCAACTTTCTAAGTCTTTCTGAGCAGGAGAAATCGCAAAACATAGTAATTTCTTCATTGCCGTCCAAAAACAACGCTTTTTTACACTCCTGTCTCCCTTTCTCTTGGAAACAATTACTTACATCAATTCTTTTACATAATTCTTGTTTCTCATGACATTTCTTACATTGCCCACAATATATCAACTTTCTAAGTCTTTCTGAGCAAGAGAAATCGCAAAAAAAATCATTTCTTCATTGCCGTCCAAAAACAACGCTTTTTTTACACTCCGGTCTCCCTTTCTCTTGGAAACAATGACTTACATCAATTCTTTTACATAATTCTTGTTTCTCATGACATTTCTAACATTGCCCACAATTATCAACTTTCTAAGTCTTTCTGAGCAAGAGAAATCGCAAAACAGTCATTTCTTCATTGCCGTCCAAAAACAATGCTTTTTTACACTCCGGTCTCCCTTTCTCTTGGAAACAGTGACTTACATCAATTCTTTTACATAATTCTTGTTTCTCATGACATTTCTAACATTGCCCACAATTATCAACTTTCTAAATCTTTCTGAGCAGGAGAAATCGCAAAACATAGTCATTTCTTCATTGCCGTCCAAAAACAACGCTTTTTTACACTCCTGTCTCCCTTTCTCTTGGAAACAATGACTTACATCAATTCTTTTACATAATTCTTGTTTCTCATGACATTTCTAACATTGCCCACAATTATCAACTTTCTAAGTCTTTCTGAGCAGGAGAAATCGCAAAACATAGTCATTTCTTCATTGCCGTCCAAAAACAACGCTTTTTTACACTCCGGTCTCCCTTTCTCTTGGAAACAATGACTTACATCAATTCTTTTACATAATTCTTGTTTCTCATGACATTTCTAACATTGCCCACAATTATCAACTTTCTAAGTCTTTCTGAGCAAGAGAAATCGCAAAACAGTCATTTCTTCATTGCCGTCCAAAAACAATGCTTTTTTACACTCCGGTCTCCCTTTCTCTTGGAAACAGTGACTTACATCAATTCTTTTACATAATTCTTGTTTCTCATGACATTTCTAACATTGCCCACAATTATCAACTTTCTAAATCTTTCTGAGCAGGAGAAATCGCAAAACATAGTCATTTCTTCATTGCCGTCCAAAAACAACGCTTTTTTACACTCCTGTCTCCCTTTCTCTTGGAAACAATGACTTACATCAATTCTTTTACATAATTCTTGTTTCTCATGACATTTCTAACATTGCCCACAATTATCAACTTTCTAAGTCTTTCTGAGCAGGAGAAATCGCAAAACATAGTCATTTCTTCATTGCCGTCCAAAAACAACGCTTTTTTACACTCCTGTCTCCCTTTCTCTTGGAAACAATGACTTACATCAATTCTTTTACATAATTCTTGTTTCTCATGACATTTCTAACATTGCCCACAATTATCAACTTTCTAAATCTTTCTGAGCAGGAGAAATCGCAAAACATAGTCATTTCTTCATTGCCGTCCAAAAACAACGCTTTTTTACACTCATCATCATCATCATCATCATTTATTTATATAGCGCCAACATATTCCGTAGCGCTTTACAATTGGGGACAAACGTAATAAACTAATAAACAAACTGGGTAAAACAGACAAAGAGGTGAGAAGGCCCTGCTCGCAAGCTTACAATCTATGGGACAATGGGAGATTGACACATGAGGTTAAGTATACATTTTGCATCTTGGCCCAGCCAGACTGCAAAGGTAGGGTGACTCATAAGCTAAATGATCCTGTCACACAACAATGTTATTCCCGGGGTAGTTGTCTTGTGTGAAATTGTGTAACAGGCTAAAGGTAGTGAGGTTAAGATGGTGGTTGAGGAATATTATAAGCTTGTCTGAATAGGTAGGTTTTCAGAGAACGCTTGAAAGTTTGTAGAACAGAGGAGAGTCTTATTGTGCGAGGGAGACAGTTCCATAGAGTGGGTGCAGCCCGAAAAAAGTCCTGTAACCGGGAATGGGAGGATGTAATGAGGGTGGATGAGAGACGCAGATCTTTTGCAGAACGGAGTTGCCGAGTTGGGAGATATTTTGAGACAAGAGAGGAGATGTATGTTGGTGCAGCTTTGTTGATGGCCTTGTAGGTTAGTAAAAGTATTTTATATTGGATTCGGTAGAAGACAGGCAGCCAGTGTAGAGACATACAGAGTGATTCAACAGAGGAATAGCTATTTGCAAGGAAAATCAGTCTTGCCGAAGCATGTAAAATAGATTTTAGGGGTTTGAGTCTGTTTTTGGGAAGACCAGTAAGGAGGGAATTGCAATAGTCAATGCGGGAGATGATTAGTGCATGAATTAAGGTTTTAGCAGTGTCTTGTGTGAGATATGTGCGGATTCTGGAAATGTTCTTTAGATGTATGTAACATGATTTAGATATAGAGTCAATGTGGGGAACAAAGGATAGGCGTGAATCAAGGATTACACCTAGGCAGCGAGCTTGTGGGGTGGGATTTATGGTCATGTTATCAACAGAGATAGAAATGTCAGGTATGCTCTTGTTGGCGGGTGGGAATATTATTAACTCTGTTTTAGAAAGATTAAGTTTGAGTTGACGAGAGGCCATCCAAGATGAAATGGCAGAAAGACAGTCAGTTACACGGGACAACACAGATGTCGAGATATCAGGAGAGGATAGATAGATTTGGGTATCATCCGCATAGAGATGATACTGAAAGCCAAAGGAACTTATTAGATTTCCAAGAGAAGCGGTATAGATAGAGAACAGCAGAGGACCTAGCACCGAGCCTTGTGGTACTCCAACTGATAGGGGAAGCGGAGCAGAGGTGGCTCCAGAGAAATTAACAGTGAAAGAGCGATTAGAGAGGTAAGATGAGAACCAGGATAGAACTGTGTCTTGAAGACCTAGGGATTGCAGCGTTTGTATGAGAAGAGAGTGGTCAACGGTGTCAAATGCAGCCGAGAGATCAAGGAGAATTAGGAGAGAGTAATGGCGTTCAGTCTTAGCAGTGATCAGATCATTAACAACCTTGGTCAGCGCAGTCTCTGTGGAGTGTTGAGAACGAAAGCCAGACTGAAGAGGATCCAACAGGTTGTTTGCGGAAAGAAAGCGTGTGAGGCGAGTGTAGGCAAGTCTCTCTAGAAGCTTGGAGGGGCAAGGGAGCTGAGAGATGGGACGGTAATTTGAGAGAGAGTTTGGGTCGGAGTTTTGTTTTTTTAGAATAGGAGTAATCACTGCATGCTTGTATAGTGATGGAAAGATGCCAGTAGAGAGTGAGAGATTACAGATTTGAGTTAGAGGTGAAATGAGCACAGAAGACAGGGATCTACCAATTTGCGAGGGAATAGGATCAAGAGGACAGGAGGTAGAGTAGGAAGATAAGAAGAGCGTAGAAATTTCCTCTTCATTTGTGGGGTCAAATGAAGAAAGGGTGTCAGAGGGTAGTGGGAAGGAAATGAGCTGATGGCTTGTTGAGGAAGAGGATACCATTTCTAGTCTGATCTTGTCAATCTTGTCCTTGAAGTAGGAAGCAAGATCCTGAGCACTGATAGTAGATGGAGGGTTCGGGGTGGGAGGATTGAGAAGATGATTAAATGTATTGAAAAGGCGTTTGGGGTTAGAAGCCTGAGCATAGATAAGATTGAAAGTATGTTTGTTTTGCAGTGTCCAGAGCATTTCGATAGGAGTGGTAGACAGAAGTATATGTGAAGAAGTCATTAGAGTTTCGAGATTTACGCCAGTGACGTTCTGCTTTACGGGACAGTTTTTGAAGATTTCGTGTTGCTTTGGTGTGCCACGGTTGACATCGAAGTCGACGTGTAGTATGAAGTGTCGCTGGAGCCACTTGATCAAGGGCCGTTGCTAAGGTTAGGTGAAAATGAGGTACTGCCATCTCAGGGGATGAGAATGTAGAGATACACACTCCTGTCTCCCTTTCTCTTGGAAACAATGACTTACATCAATTCTTTTACATAATTCTTGTTTCTCATGACATTTCTAACATTGCCCACAATTATCAACTTTCTAAGTCTTTCTGAGCAGGAGAAATCGCAAAACATAGTCATTTCTTCACTGCCGTCCAAAAACAACGCTTTTTTACACTCCTGTCTCCCTTTCTCTTGGAAACAATGACTTACATCAATTCTTTTACATAATTCTTGTTTCTCATGACATTTCTTACATTGCCCAGAATTATCAACTTTCTAAGTCTTTCTGAGCAGGAGAAATCGCAAAACATAGTCATTTCTTCATTGCCGTCCAAAAACAACGCTTTTTTACACTCCTGTCTCCCTTTCTCTTGGAAACAATGACTTACATCAATTCTTTTACATAATTCTTGTTTCTCATGACATTTCTTACATTGCCCACAATTATCAACTTACTAAGTCTTTCTGAGCAGGAGAAATCGCAAAACATAGTCATTTCTTCATTGCCGTCCAAAAACAACGCTTTTTTTACACTCCTGTCTCCCTTTCTCTTGGAAACAATGACTTACATCAATTCTTTTACATAATTCTTGTTTCTCATGACATTTCTAACATTGCCCACAATTATCAACTTTCTAAGTCTTTCTGAGCAGGAGAAATCGCAAAACATAGTCATTTCTTCATTGCCGTCCAAAAACAACGCTTTTTTACACTCCTGTCTCCCTTTCTCTTGGAAACAATTACTTACATCAATTCTTTTACATAATTCTAGTTTCTCATGACATTTCTTACATTGCCCACAATTATCAACTTTCTAAGTCTTTCTGAGCAAGAGAAATCGCAAAAAAAATCATTTCTTCATTGCCGTCCAAAAACAACGCTTTTTTACACTCCGGTCTCCCTTTCTCTTGGAAACAATGACTTACATCAATTCTTTTACATAATTCTTGTTTCTCATGACATTTCTAACATTGCCCACAATTATCAACTTTCTAAGTCTTTCTGAGCAAGAGAAATCGCAAAACAGTCATTTCTTCATTGCCGTCCAAAAACAATGCTTTTTTACACTCCGGTCTCCCTTTCTCTTGAAAACAGTGACTTACATCAATTCTTTTACATAATTCTTGTTTCTCATGACATTTCTAACATTGCCCACAATTATCAACTTTCTAAATCTTTCTGAGCAGGAGAAATCGCAAAACATAGTCATTTCTTCATTGCCGTCCAAAAACAACGCTTTTTTACACTCCTGTCTCCCTTTCTCTTGGAAACAATGACTTACATCAATTCTTTTAACATAATTCTTGTTTCTCATGACATTTCTAACATTGCCCACAATTATCAACTTTCTAAGTCTTTCTGAGCAGGAGAAATAGCAAAACATAGTCATTTTCTTCATTGCCGTCCAAAAACAACGCTTTTTTACACTCCGGTCTCCCTTTCTCTTGGAAACAGTGACTTACATCAATTCTTTTACATAATTCTTGTTTCTCATGACATTTCTAACATTGCCCACAATTATCAACTTTCTAAATCTTTCTGAGCAGGAGAAATCGCAAAACATAGTCATTTCTTCATTGCCGTCCAAAAACAACGCTTTTTTACACTCCTGTCTCCCTTTCTCTTGGAAACAATGACTTACATCAATTCTTTTACATAATTCTTGTTTCTCATGACATTTCTAACATTGCCCACAATTATCAACTTTCTAAGTCTTTCTGAGCAGGAGAAATCGCAAAACATAGTCATTTCTTCATTGCCGTCCAAAAACAACGCTTTTTTACACTCCTGTCTCCCTTTCTCTTGGAAACAATGACTTACATCAATTCTTTTACATAATTCTTGTTTCTCATGACATTTCTAACATTGCCCACAATTATCAACTTTCTAAGTCTTTCTGAGCAAGAGAAATCGCAAAACAGTCATTTCTTCATTGCCGTCCAAAAACAATGCTTTTTTACACTCCGGTCTCCCTTTCTCTTGGAAACAATGACTTACATCAATTCTTTTACATAATTCTTGTTTCTCATGACATTTCTAACATTGCCCACAATTATCAACTTTCTAAGTCTTTCTGAGCAAGAGAAATCGCAAAACAGTCATTTCTTCATTGCCGTCCAAAAACAATGCTTTTTTACACTCCGGTCTCCCTTTCTCTTGGAAACAATGACTTACATCAATTCTTTTACATAATTCTTGTTTCTCATGACATTTCTAACATTGCCCACAATTATCAACTTTCTAAGTCTTTCTGAGCAAGAGAAATCGCAAAACAGTCATTTCTTCATTGCCGTCCAAAAACAATGCTTTTTTACACTCCGGTCTCCCTTTCTCTTGGAAACAATGACTTACATCAATTCTTTTACATAATTCTTGTTTCTCATGACATTTCTTACATTGCCCAGAATTATCAACTTTCTAAGTCTTTCTGAGCAGGAGAAATCGCAAAACATAGTCATTTCTTCATTGCCGTCCAAAAACAACGCTTTTTTACACTCCTGTCTCCCTTTCTCTTGGAAACAATGACTTACATCAATTCTTTTACATAATTCTTGTTTCTCATGACATTTCTTACATTGCCCACAATTATCAACTTTCTAAGTCTTTCTGAGCAGGAGAAATCGCAAAACATAGTCATTTCTTCATTGCCGTCCAAAAACAACGCTTTTTTACACTCCTGTCTCCCTTTCTCTTGGAAACAATGACTTACATCAATTCTTTTACATAATTCTTGTTTCTCATGACATTTCTAACATTGCCCACAATTATCAACTTTCTAAGTCTTTCTGAGCAGGAGAAATCGCAAAACATAGTAATTTCTTCATTGCCGTCCAAAAACAACGCTTTTTTACACTCCTGTCTCCCTTTCTCTTGGAAACAATTACTTACATCAATTCTTTTACATAATTCTTGTTTCTCATGACATTTCTTACATTGCCCACAATTATCAACTTTCTAAGTCTTTCTGAGCAAGAGAAATCGCAAAAAAAATCATTTCTTCATTGCCGTCCAAAAACAACGCTTTTTTACACTCCGGTCTCCCTTTCTCTTGGAAACAATGACTTACATCAATTCTTTTACATAATTCTTGTTTCTCATGACATTTCTAACATTGCCCACAATTATCAACTTTCTAAGTCTTTCTGAGCAAGAGAAATCGCAAAACAGTCATTTCTTTATTGCCGTCCAAAAACAATGCTTTTTTACACTCCGGTCTCCCTTTCTCTTGGAAACAGTGACTTACATCAATTCTTTTACATAATTCTTGTTTCTCATGACATTTCTAACATTGCCCACAATTATCAACTTTCTAAATCTTTCTGAGCAGGAGAAATCGCAAAACATAGTCATTTCTTCATTGCCGTCCAAAAACAACGCTTTTTTACACTCCTGTCTCCCTTTCTCTTGGAAACAATGACTTACATCAATTCTTTTACATAATTCTTGTTTCTCATGACATTTCTAACATTGCCCACAATTATCAACTTTCTAAGTCTTTCTGAGCAGGAGAAATCGCAAAACATAGTCATTTCTTCATTGCCGTCCAAAAACAACGCTTTTTTACACTCCGGTCTCCCTTTCTCTTGGAAACAATGACTTACATCAATTCTTTTACATAATTCTTGTTTCTCATGACATTTCTAACATTGCCCACAATTATCAACTTTCTAAGTCTTTCTGAGCAAGAGAAATCGCAAAACAGTCATTTCTTCATTGCCGTCCAAAAACAATGCTTTTTTACACTCCGGTCTCCCTTTCTCTTGGAAACAGTGACTTACATCAATTCTTTTACATAATTCTTGTTTCTCATGACATTTCTAACATTGCCCACAATTATCAACTTTCTAAATCTTTCTGAGCAGGAGAAATCGCAAAACATAGTCATTTCCTTCATTGCCGTCCAAAAACAACGCTTTTTTACACTCCGGTCTCCCTTTCTCTTGGAAACAATGACTTACATCAATTCTTTTACATAATTCTTGTTTCTCATGACATTTCTAACATTGCCCACAATTATCAACTTTCTAAGTCTTTCTGAGCAAGAGAAATCGCAAAACAGTCATTTCTTCATTGCCGTCCAAAAACAATGCTTTTTTTACACTCCGGTCTCCCTTTCTCTTGGAAACAATGACTTACATCAATTCTTTTACATAATTCTTGTTTCTCATGACATTTCTAACATTGCCGACAATTATCAACTTTCTAAGTCTTTCTGAGCAGGAGAAATCGCAAAACATAGTCATTTCTTCATTGCCGTCCAAAAACAACGCTTTTTTACACTCCTGTCTCCCTTTCTCTTGGAAACAATGACTTACATCAATTCTTTTACATAATTCTTGTTTCTCATGACATTTCTAACATTGCCCACAATTATCAACTTTCTAAGTCTTTCTGAGCAGGAGAAATCGCAAAACATAGTCATTTCTTCACTGCCGTCCAAAAACAACGCTTTTTTTACACTCCTGTCTCCCTTTCTCTTGGAAACAATGACTTACATCAATTCTTTTACATAATTCTTGTTTCTCATGACATTTCTTACATTGCCCACAATTATCAACTTTCTAAGTCTTTCTGAGCAGGAGAAATCGCAAAACATAGTCATTTCTTCATTGCCGTCCAAAAACAACGCTTTTTTACACTCCTGTCTCCCTTTCTCTTGGAAACAATGACTTACATCTATTCTTTTACATAATTCTTGTTTCTCATGACATTTCTAACATTGCCCACAATTATCAACTTTCTAAGTCTTTCTGAGCAGGAGAAATCGCAAAACATAGTAATTTCTTCATTGCCGTCCAAAAACAACGCTTTTTTACACTCCTGTCTCTCTTTCTCTTGGAAACAATGACTTACATCAATTCTTTTACATACTTCTTGTTTCTCATGACATTTCTTACATTGCCCACAATTATCAACTTTCTAAGTCTTTCTGAGCAAGAGAAATCGCAAAAAAATCATTTCTTCATTGCCGTCCAAAAACAACGCTTTTTTACACTCCTGTCTCCCTTTCTCTTGGAAACAATGACTTACATCAATTCTTTTACATAATTCTTGTTTCTCATGACATTTCTAACATTGCCCACAATTATCAACTTTCTAAGTCTTTCTGAGCAAGAGAAATCGCAAAACAGTCATTTCTTCATTGCCGTCCAAAAACAATGCTTTTTTACACTCCGGTCTCCCTTTCTCTTGGAAACAGTGACTTACATCAATTCTTTTACATAATTCTTGTTTCTCATGACATTTCTAACATTGCCCACAATTATCAACTTTCTAAATCTTTCTGAGCAGGAGAAATCGCAAAACATAGTCATTTCTTCATTGCCGTCCAAAAACAACGCTTTTTTACACTCCGGTCTCCCTTTCTCTTGGAAACAATGACTTACATCAATTCTTTTACATAATTCTTGTTTCTCATGACATTTCTAACATTGCCCACAATTATCAACTTTCTAAGTCTTTCTGAGCAAGAGAAATCGCAAAACAGTCATTTCTTCATTGCCGTCCAAAAACAACGCTTTTTTACACTCCGGTCTCCCTTTCTCTTGGAAACAATGACTTACATCAATTCTTTTACATAATTCTTGTTTCTCATGACATTTCTAACATTGCCCACAATTATCAACTTTCTAAGTCTTTCTGAGCAGGAGAAATCGCAAAACATAGTCATTTCTTCATTGCCGTCCAAAAACAACGCTTTTTTACACTCCTGTCTCCCTTTCTCTTGGAAACAATTACTTACATCAATTCTTTTACATAATTCTAGTTTCTCATGACATTTCTTACATTGCCCACAATTATCAACTTTCTAAGTCTTTCTGAGCAAGAGAAATCGCAAAAAAATCATTTCTTCATTGCCGTCCAAAAACAACGCTTTTTTACACTCCGGTCTCCCTTTCTCTTGGAAACAATGACTTACATCAATTCTTTTACATAATTCTTGTTTCTCATGACATTTCTAACATTGCCCACAATTATCAACTTTCTAAGTCTTTCTGAGCAAGAGAAATCGCAAAACAGTCATTTCTTCATTGCCGTCCAAAAACAATGCTTTTTTACACTCTGGTCTCCCTTTCTCTTGGAAACAGTGACTTACATCAATTCTTTTACATAATTCTTGTTTCTCATGACATTTCTAACATTGCCCACAATTATCAACTTTCTAAATCTTTCTGAGCAGGAGAAATCGCAAAACATAGTCATTTCTTCATTGCCGTCCAAAAACAACGCTTTTTTACACTCCTGTCTCCCTTTCTCTTGGAAACAATGACTTACATCAATTCTTTTACATAATTCTTGCTTTCTCATGACATTTCTAACATTGCCCACAATTATCAACTTTCTAAGTCTTTCTGAGCAGGAGAAATAGCAAAACATAGTCATTTCTTCATTGCCGTCCAAAAACAACGCTTTTTTACAACTCCGGTCTCCCTTTCTCTTGGAAACAATGACTTACATCAATTCTTTTACATAATTCTTGTTTCTCATGACATTTCTTACATTGCCCACAATTATCAACTTTCTAAGTCTTTCTGAGCAGGAGAAATCGCAAAACATAGTCATTTCTTCATTGCCCGTCCAAAAACAACGCTTTTTTACACTCCTGTCTCCCTTTCTCTTGGAAACAATGACTTACATCAATTCTTTTACATAATTCTTGTTTCTCATGACATTTCTAACATTGCCCACAATTATCAAACTTTCTAAGTCTTTCTGAGCAGGAGAAATCGCAAAACATAGTCATTTCTTCATTGCCGTCCAAAAACAACGCTTTTTTACACTCCGGTCTCCCTTTCTCTTGGAAACAATGACTTACATCAATTCTTTTACATAATTCTTGTTTCTCATGACATTTCTAACATTGCCCACAATTATCAACTTTCTAAGTCTTTCTGAGCAAGAGAAATCGCAAAACAGTCATTTCTTCATTGCCGTCCAAAAACAATGCTTTTTTACACTCCGGTCTCCCTTTCTCTTGGAAACAGTGACTTACATCAATTCTTTTACATAATTCTTGTTTCTCATGACATTTCTAACATTGCCACAATTATCAACTTTTCTAAATCTTTCTGAGCAGGAGAAATCGCAAAACATAGTCATTTCTTCATTGCCGTCCAAAAACAACGCTTTTTTACACTCCTGTCTCCCCTTTCTCTTGGAAACAATGACTTACATCAATTCTTTTACATAATTCTTGTTTCTCATGACATTTCTAACATTGCCCACAATTATCAACTTTCTAAGTCTTTCTGAGCAGGAGAAATCGCAAAACATAGTCATTTCTTCATTGCCGTCCAAAAACAACGCTTTTTTACACTCCTGTCTCCCTTTCTCTTGGAAACAATGACTTACATCAATTCTTTTACATAATTCTTGTTTCTCATGACATTTCTAACATTGCCCACAATTATCAACTTTCTAAGTCTTTCTGAGCAAGAGAAATCGCAAAACAGTCATTTCTTCATTGCCGTCCAAAAACAATGCTTTTTTACACTCCGGTCTCCCCTTTCTCTTGGAAACAATGACTTACATCAATTCTTTTACATAATTCTTGTTTCTCATGACATTTCTAACATTGCCCACAATTATCAACTTTCTAAGTCCTTTCTGAGCAAGAGAAATCGCAAAACAGTCATTTCTTCATTGCCGTCCAAAAAACAATGCTTTTTTACACTCCGGTCTCCCTTTCTCTTGGAAACAATGACTTTACATCAATTCTTTTACATAATTCTTGTTTCTCATGACATTTCTAACATTGCCCACAATTATCAACTTTCTAAGTCTTTCTGAGCAAGAGAAATCGCAAAACAGTCATTTCTTCATTGCCGTCCAAAAACAATGCTTTTTTTACACTCCGGTCTCCCTTTCTCTTGGAAACAATGACTTACATCAATTCTTTTACATAATTCTTGTTTCTCATGAACATTTCTTACATTGCCCAGAATTATCAACTTTCTAAGTCTTTCTGAGCAGGAGAAATCGCAAAACATAGTCATTTCTTCATTGCCGTCCAAAAACAACGCTTTTTTACACTCCTGTCTCCCTTTCTCTTGGAAACAATGACTTACATCAATTCTTTTACATAATTCTTGTTTCTCATGACATTTCTTACATTGCCCACAATTATCAACTTTCTAAGTCTTTCTGAGCAGGAGAAATCGCAAAACATAGTCATTTCTTCATTGCCGTCCAAAAACAACGCTTTTTTTACACTCCTGTCTCCCTTTCTCTTGGAAACAATGACTTACTCATCAATTCTTTTACATAATTCTTGTTTCTCATGACATTTCTAACATTGCCCACAATTATCAACTTTCTAAGTCTTTCTGAGCAGGAGAAATCGCAAAAACATAGTAATTTCTTCATTGCCGTCCAAAAACAACGCTTTTTTACACTCCTGTCTCCCTTTCTCTTGGAAACAATTACTTACATCAATTCTTTTACATAATTCTTGTTTCTCATGACATTTCTTACATTGCCCACAATTATCAACTTTCTAAGTCTTTCTGAGCAAGAGAAATCGCAAAAAAATCATTTCTTCATTGCCGTCCAAAAACAACGCTTTTTTACACTCCGGTCTCCCTTTCTCTTGGAAACAATGACTTACATCAATTCTTTTACATAATTCTTGTTTTCTCATGACATTTCTAACATTGCCCACAATTATCAACTTTCTAAGTCTTTCTGAGCAAGAGAAATCGCAAAACAGTCATTTCTTTATTGCCGTCCAAAAAACAATGCTTTTTTACACTCCGGTCTCCCTTTCTCTTGGAAACAGTGACTTACATCAATTCTTTTACATAATTCTTGTTTCTCATGACATTTCTAACATTGCCCACAATTATCAACTTTCTAAATCTTTCTGAGCAGGAGAAATCGCAAAACATAGTCATTTTCTTCATTGCCGTCCAAAAACAACGCTTTTTTACACTCCTGTCTCCCTTTCTCTTGGAAACAATGACTTACATCAATTCTTTTACATAATTCTTGTTTCTCATGACATTTCTAACATTGCCCCACAATTATCAACTTTCTAAGGTCTTTCTGAGCAGGAGAAATCGCAAAACATAGTCATTTCTTCATTGCCGTCCAAAAACAACGCTTTTTTACACTCGGTCTCCCTTTCTCTTGGAAACAATGACTTTACATCAATTCTTTTACATAATTCTTGTTTCTCATGACATTTCTAACATTGCCCACAATTATCAACTTTCTAAGTCTTTCTGAGCAAGAGAAATCGCAAAAACAGTCATTTCTTCATTGCCGTCCAAAAACAATGCTTTTTTACACTCCGGTCTCCCTTTCTCTTGGAAACAGTGACTTACATCAATTCTTTTACATAATTCTTGTTTCTCATGACATTTCTAACATTGCCCACAATTATCAACTTTCTAAATCTTTCTGAGCAGGAGAAATCGCAAAACATAGTCATTTCTTCATTGCCGTCCAAAAACAACGCTTTTTTACACTCCGGTCTCCCTTTCTCTTGGAAACAATGACTTACATCAATTCTTTTACATAATCTTGTTTCTCATGACATTTCTAACATTGCCCACAATTATCAACTTTCTAAGTCTTTCTGAGCAAGAGAAATCGCAAAACAGTCATTTCTTCATTGCCGTCCAAAAACAATGCTTTTTTACACTCCGGTCTCCCTTTCTCTTGGAAACAATGACTTACATCAATTCTTTTACATAATTCTTGTTTCTCATGACATTTCTAACATTGCCGACAATTATCAACTTTCTAAGTCTTTCTGAGCAGGAGAAATCGCAAAACATAGTCATTTCTTCATTGCCCGTCCAAAAACAACGCTTTTTTTACACTCCTGTCTCCCTTTCTCTTGGAAACAATGACTTACATCAATTCTTTTACATAATTCTTGTTTCTCATGACATTTCTAACATTGCCCACAATTATCAACTTTCTAAGTCTTTCTGAGCAGGAGAAATCGCAAAAACATAGTCATTTCTTCACTGCCGTCCAAAAACAACGCTTTTTTTACCACTCCTGTCTCCCTTTCTCTTGGAAACAATGACTTACATCAATTCTTTTACATAATTCTTGTTTCTTCATGACATTTCTTACATTGCCCACAATTATCAACTTTTCTAAGTCTTTCTGAGCAGGAGAAAATCGCAAAACATAGTCATTTCTTTCATTGCCGTCCAAAAACAACGCTTTTTTACACTCCTGTCTCCCTTTCTCTTGGAAACAATGACTTACATCTATTCTTTTACATAACTTCTTGTTTCTCTCATGACATTTCTAACATTGCCCACAATTATCAACTTTCTAAGTCTTTCTGAGCAGGAGAAATCGCAAAACATAGTAATTTCTTCATTGCCGTCCAAAAAACAACGCTTTTTTACACTCCTGTCTCTCTTTCTCTTGGAAAACAATGACTTACATCAATTTCTTTTACCATACTATCTTGTTTCTCATTGACATTTCTTACATTGCCCACAATTATCAACTTTCTAAGTCTTTCTGAGCAAGAGAAATCGCAAAAAAATCATTTCTTCATTGCCGTCCAAAAAACAACGCTTTTTTACACTCCTGTCTCCCTTTCTCTTGGAAACAATGACTTACATCAATTCTTTTACATAATTCTTGTTTCTCATGACATTTCTAACATTGCCCACAATTATCAACTTTCTAAGTCTTTCTGAGCAAGAGAAATCGCAAAACAGTCATTTCTTCATTGCCGTCCAAAAACAATGCTTTTTTACACTCCGGTCTCCCTTTCTCTTGGAAACAGTGACTTACATCAATTCTTTTACATAATTCTTGTTTCTCATGACATTTCTAACATTGCCCACAATTATCAACTTTCTAAATCTTTCTGAGCAGGAGAAATCGCAAAACATAGTCATTTCTTCATTGCCGTCCAAAAACAACGCTTTTTTTACACTCCGGTCTCCCTTTCTCTTGGAAACAATGACTTACATCAATTCTTTTACAATAATTCTTGTTTCTCATGACATTTCTAACATTGCCCACAATTATCAACTTTCTAAGTCTTTCTGAGCAAGAGAAATCGCAAAACAGTCATTTCTTCAATTGCCGTCCAAAAACAACGCTTTTTTACACTCCGGTCTCCCTTTCTCTTGGAAACAATGACTTACATCAATTCTTTTACATAATTCTTGTTTCTCATGACATTTCTAACATTGCCCACAATTATCAACTTTCTAAGTCTTTCTGAGCAGGAGAAATCGCAAAACATAGTCATTTCTTCATTGCCGTCCAAAAACAACGCTTTTTTACACTCCTGTCTCCCTTTCTCTTGGAAACAATTACTTACATCAATTCTTTTACATAATTCTAGTTTCTCATGACATTTCTTACATTGCCCACAATTATCAACTTTCTAAGTCTTTCTGAGCAAGAGAAATCGCAAAAAAATCATTTCTTCATTGCCGTCCAAAAACAACGCTTTTTTACACTCCGGTCTCCCTTTCTCTTGGAAACAATGACTTACATCAATTCTTTTACATAATTCTTGTTTCTCATGACATTTCTAACATTGCCCACAATTATCAACTTTCTAAGTCTTTCTGAGCAAGAGAAATCGCAAAACAGTCATTTCTTCATTGCCGTCCAAAAAACAATGCTTTTTTACACTCTGGTCTCCCTTTCTCTTGGAAACAGTGACTTACATCAATTCTTTTACATAATTCTTGTTTCTCATGACATTTCTAACATTGCCCACAATTATCAACTTTCTAAATCTTTCTGAGCAGGAGAAATCGCAAAACATAGTCATTTCTTCATTGCCGTCCAAAAACAACGCTTTTTTTACACTCCTGTCTCCCTTTCTCTTGGAAACAATGACTTACATCAATTCTTTTACATAATTCTTGTTTCTCATGACATTTCTAACATTGCCCACAATTATCAACTTTCTAAGTCTTTCTGAGCAGGAGAAATAGCAAAACATAGTCATTTCTTCATTGCCGTCCAAAAACAACGCTTTTTTACACTCCGGTCTCCCTTTCTCTTGGAAACAATGACTTACATCAATTCTTTTACATAATTCTTGTTTCTCATGACATTTCTTACATTGCCCACAATTATCAACTTTCTAAGTCTTTCTGAGCAGGAGAAATCGCAAAACATAGTCATTTCTTCATTGCCGTCCAAAAACAACGCTTTTTTACACTCCTGTCTCCCTTTCTCTTGGAAACAATGACTTACATCAATTCTTTTACATAATTCTTGTTTCTCATGACATTTCTAACATTGCCCACAATTATCAACTTTCTAAGTCTTTCTGAGCAGGAGAAATCGCAAAACATAGTAATTTCTTCATTGCCGTCCAAAAAACAACGCTTTTTTACACTCCTGTCTCCCTTTCTCTTGGAAACAATTACTTACATCAATTCTTTTACATAATTCTTGTTTCTCATGACATTTCTTACATTGCCCACAATATCAACTTTCTAAGTCTTTCTGAGCAAGAGAAATCGCAAAAAAATCATTTCTTCATTGCCGACCAAAAACAACGCTTTTTTACACTCCGGTCTCCCTTTCTCTTGGAAACAATGACTTACATCAATTCTTTTACATAATTCTTGTTTCTCATGACATTTCTAACATTGCCCACAATTATCAACTTTCTAAGTCTTTCTGAGCAAGAGAAATCGCAAAACAGTCATTTCTTCATTGCCGTCCAAAAACAATGCTTTTTTACACTCGGTCTCCCTTTCTCTTGGAAACAGTGACTTACATCAATTCTTTTTACCATAATTCTTGTTTCTCATGACATTTCTAACATTGCCCACAATTATCAACTTTCTAAATCTTTCTGAGCAGGAGAAATCGCAAAACATAGTCATTTCTTCATTGCCGTCCAAAAACAACGGCTTTTTTACACTCCTGTCTCCCTTTCTCTTGGAAACAATGACTTACATCAATTCTTTTACATAATTCTTGTTTCTCATGACATTTCTAACATTGCCCACAATTATCAACTTTCTAAGTCTTTCTGAGCAGGAGAAATCGCAAAACATAGTCATTTCTTCATTGCCGTCCAAAAACAACGCTTTTTTACACTCCGGTCTCCCTTTCTCTTGGAAACAATGACTTACATCAATTCTTTTACATAATTCTTGTTTCTCATGACATTTCTAACATTGCCCACAATTATCAACTTTCTAAGTCTTTCTGAGCAAGAGAAATCGCAAAACAGTCATTTCTTCATTGCCGTCCAAAAACAATGCTTTTTTACACTCCGGGTCTCCCTTTCTCTTGGAAACAATGACTTACATCAATTCTTTTACATAATTCTTGTTTCTCATGACATTTCTAACATTGCCCACAATTATCAACTTTCTAAGTCTTTCTGAGCAAGAGAAATCGCAAAACAGTCATTTCTTCATTGCCGTCCAAAAACAATGCTTTTTTACACTCCGGTCTCCCTTTCTCTTGGAAACAATGACTTACATCAATTCTTTTACATAATTCTTGTTTCTCATGACATTTCTAACATTGCCCACAATTATCAACTTTCTAAGTCTTTCTGAGCAAGAGAAATCGCAAAACAGTCATTTCTTCATTGCCGTCCAAAAACAATGCTTTTTTACACTCCGGTCTCCCCTTTCTATTGGAAACAATGACTTACATCAATTCTTTTACATAATTCTTGTTTCTCATGACATTTCTAACATTGCCCACAATTATCAACTTTCTAAGTCTTTCTGAGCAGGAGAGAAATCGCAAAACATAGTCATTTCTTCATTGCCGTCCAAAAACAACGCTTTTTTACACTCCTGTCTCCCTTTCTCTTGGAAACAATGACTTACATCAATTCTTTTACATAATTCTTGTTTCTCATGACATTTCTAACATTGCCGACAATTATCAACTTTCTAAGTCTTTCTGAGCAGGAGAAATCGCGAAACATAGTCATTTCTTCATTGCCGTCCAAAAACAACGCTTTTTTACACTCCTGTCTCCCTTTCTCTTGGAAACAATGACTTACATCAATTTTTTTACATAATTCTTGTTTCTCATGACATTTCTAACATTGCCCACAATTATCAACTTTCTAAGTCTTTCTGAGCAAGAGAAATCGCAAAAAAATCATTTCTTCATTGCCGTCCAAAAAACAACGCTTTTTTACACTCCGGTCTCCCTTTCTCTTGGAAACAATGACTTACATCAATTCTTTTACATAATTCTTGTTTCTCATGACATTTCTAACATTGCCCACAATTATCAACTTTCTAAATCTTTCTGAGCAGGAGAAATCGCAAAACATAGTCATTTCTTCATTGCCCGTCCAAAAACAACGCTTTTTTACACTCCTGTCTCCCTTCTTCTCTTGGAAACAATGACTTACATCAATTCTTTTACATAATTCTTGTTTCTCATGACATTTCTAACATTGCCCACAATTATCAACTTTCTAAGTCTTTCTGAGCAGGAGAAATCGCAAAACAGTCATTTCTTCATTGCCGTCCAAAAACAATGCTTTTTTACACTCCGGTCTCCCTTTCTCTTGGAAACAGTGACTTACATCAATTCTTTTACATAATCTTGTTTCTCATGACATTTCTAACATTGCCCACAATTATCAACTTTCTAAATCTTTCTGAGCAGGAGAAATCGCAAAAACATAGTCATTTCTTCATTGCCGTCCAAAAACAACGCTTTTTTACACTCCTGTCTCCCTTTCTCTTGGAAACAATGACTTACATCAATTCTTTTACATAATTCTTGTTTCTCATGACATTTCTAACATTGCCCACAATTATCAACTTTCTAAGTCTTTCTGAGCAGGAGAAATCGCAAAACATAGTCATTTCTTCATTGCCGTCCAAAAACAACGCTTTTTTTACACTCCGGTCTCCCTTTCTCTTGGAAACAATGACTTACATCAATTCTTTTACATAATTCTTGTTTCTCATGACATTTCTAACATTGCCCACAATTATCAACTTTCTAAGTCTTTCTGAGCAAGAGAAATCGCAAAACAGTCATTTCTTCATTGCCATCCAAAAACAATGCTTTTTTACACTCCGGTCTCCCTTTCTCTTGGAAACAGTGACTTACATCAATTCTTTTACATAATTCTTGTTTCTCATGACATTTCTAACATTGCCCACAATTATCAACTTTCTAAATCTTTCTGAGCAGGAGAAATCGCAAAACATAGTCATTTCTTCATTGCCGTCCAAAAACAACGCTTTTTTACACTCCTGTCTCCCTTTCTCTTGGAAACAATGACTTACATCAATTCTTTTACATAATTCTTGTTTCTCATGACATTTCTTACATTGCCCACAATTATCAACTTTCTAAGTCTTTCTGAGCAGGAGAAATCGCAAAACATAGTCATTTCTTCATTGCCGTCCAAAAACAACGCTTTTTTACACTCCTGTCTCCCTTTCTCTTGGAAACAATGACTTACATCAATTCTTTTACATAATTCTTGTTTCTCATGACATTTCTAACATTGCCCACAATTATCAACTTTCTAAGTCTTTCTGAGCAAGAGAAATCGCAAAACAGTCATTTCTTCATTGCCGTCCAAAAACAATGCTTTTTTACACTCCGGTCTCCCTTTCTCTTGGAAACAATTACTTACATCAATTCTTTTACATAATTCTTGTTTCTCATGACATTTCTTACATTGCCCACAATTATCAACTTTCTAAGTCTTTCTGAGCAAGAGAAATCGCAAAACAGTCATTTCTTCATTGCCGTCCAAAAACAATGCTTTTTAACACTCCGGTCTCCCTTTCTCTTGGAAACAGTGACTTACATCAATTCTTTTTACATAATTCTTGTTTCTCATGACATTTCTAACATTGCCCCACAATTATCAACTTTCTAAATCTTTCTGAGCAGGAGAAATCGCAAAACATAGTCATTTCTTCATTGCCGTCAAAAACAACGCTTTTTTACACTCCTGTCTCCCTTTCTCTTGGAAACAATGACTTACATCAATTCTTTTACATAATTCTTGTTTCTCATGACATTTCTTACATTGCCCACAATTATCAACTTTCTAAGTCTTTCTGAGCAGGAGAAATCGCCAAAACATAGTCATTTCTTCATTGCCGTCCAAAAACAACGCTTTTTTACACTCCTGTCTCCCTTTCTCTTGGAAACAATGACTTACATCAATTCTTTTACATAATTCTTGTTTCTCATGACATTTCTAACATTGCCCACAATTATCAACTTTCTAAGTCTTTCTGAGCAAGAGAAATCACAAAACAGTCATTTCTTCATTGCCGTCCAAAAACAATGCTTTTTTACACTCCGGTCTCCCTTTCTCTTGGAAACAATTACTTACATCAATTCTTTTACATAATTCTTGTTTCTCATGACATTTCTTACATTGCCCCACAATTATCAACTTTCTAAGTCTTTCTGAGCAAGAGAAATCGCAAAACAGTCATTTCTTCATTGCCGTCCAAAAACAACGCTTTTTTACACTCCGGTCTCCCTTTCTCTTGGAAACAATGACTTACATCAATTCTTTTACATAATTCTTGTTTCTCATGACATTTCTAACATTGCCCACAATTATCAACTTTCTAAGTCTTTCTGAGCAAGAGAAATCGCAAAACAGTCATTTCTTCATTGCCGTCCAAAAACAATGCTTTTTTACACTCCGGTCTCCCTTTCTCTTGGAAACAATGACTTACATCAATTCTTTTACATAATTCTTGTTTCTCATGACATTTCTAACATTGCCGACAATTATCAACTTTCTAAGTCTTTCTGAGCAGGAGAAATCGCAAAACATAGTCATTTCTTCATTGCCGTCCAAAAACAACGCTTTTTTACACTCCTGTCTCCCTTTCTCTTGGAAACAATGACTTACATCAATTCTTTTACATAATTCTTGTTTCTCATGACATTTCTAACATTGCCCACAATTATCAACTTTCTAAGTCTTTCTGAGCAGGAGAAATCGCAAAACATAGTCATTTCTTCACTGCCGTCCAAAAACAACGCTTTTTTACACTCCTGTCTCCCTTTCTCTTGGAAACAATGACTTACATCAATTCTTTTACATAATTCTTGTTTCTCATGACATTTCTTAA
>NW_027446987.1:0-40047 GCF_038048845.1 Mixophyes fleayi | reverse complement strand
CTCTCTCTGCACTGAGTCCCGCAGGTCCTCTCTCTTTCTCTCTCTCTGCACTGAGTCCCGCAGGTCCTCTCTCTTTCTCTCTCTGCACTGAGTCCCGCAGGTCATCTCTCTTCTCTCTCTGCACTGAGTCCCGCAGGTCATCTCTCTCTCTCTCTGCACTGAGTCCGCAGGTCATCTCTCTTCTCTCTCTGCACTGAGTCCCGCAGGTCATCTCTCTTCTCTCTCTGCACTGAGTCCCGCAGGTCATCTCTCTTCTCTCTCTGCACTGAGTCCCGCAGGTCATCTCTCTTCTCTCTCTGCACTGAGTCCCGCAGGTCATCTCTCTTCTCTCTCTGCACTGAGTCCCGCAGGTCATCTCTCTTCTCTCTCTGCACTGAGTCCCGCAGGTCATCTCTCTCTCTCTCTGCACTGAGTCCCGCAGGTCATCTCTCTTCTCTCTCTGCACTGAGTCCCGCAGGTCATCTCTCTTCTCTCTCTGCACTGAGTCCCGCAGGTCATCTCTCTTCTCTCTCTGCACTGAGTCCCGCAGGTCATCTCTTCTCTCTCTGCACTGAGTCCCGCAGGTCATCTCTCTTCTCTCTCTGCACTGAGTCCCGCAGGTCATCTCTCTTCTCTCTCTCTGCACTGAGTCCCGCAGGTCATCTCTCTTCTCTCTCTCTCTGCACTGAGTCCCGCAGGTCATCTCTCTTCTCTCTCTCTCTGCACTGAGTCCCGCAGGTCATCTCTCTTCTCTCTCTCTCTGCACTGAGTCCCGCAGGTCATCTCTCTTTCTCTCTCTCTGCACTGAGTCCCGCAGGCTCATCTCTCTTCTCTCTCTCTCTGCACTGAGTCCCGCAGCTCCTCTCCTTTCTCTCTCTCTGCACTGAGTCCCGCAGCTCCTCTCTCTTTCTCTCTCTGCACTGAGTCCCGCAGGTCATCTCTCTTCTCTCTCTGCACTGAGTCCCGCAGGTCATCTCTCTTCTCTCTCTGCACTGAGTCCCGCAGGTCATCTCTCTTCTCTCTCTGCACTGAGTCCCGCAGGTCATCTCTCTTCTCTCTCTGCACTGAGTCCCGCAGGTCATCTCTCTTCTCTCTCTGCACTGAGTCCCGCAGGTCATCTCTCTTCTCTCTCTGCACTGAGTCCCGCAGGTCATCTCTCTTCTCTCTCTGCACTGAGTCCCGCAGGTCATCTCTCTTCTCTCTCTGCACTGAGTCCCGCAGGTCATCTCTCTTCTCTCTCTGCACTGAGTCCCGCAGGTCATCTCTCTTCTCTCTCTGCACTGAGTCCCGCAGGTCATCTCTCTTCTCTCTCTGCACTGAGTCCCGCAGGTCATCTCTCTTCTCTCTCTGCACTGAGTCCCGCAGGTCATCTCTCTTCTCTCTCTGCACTGAGTCCCGCAGGTCATCTCTCTTCTATCTCTGCACTGAGTCCCGCAGGTCATCTCTCTTCTCTCTCTGCACTGAGTCCCGCAGGTCATCTCTCTTCTCTCTCTGCACTGAGTCCCGCAGGTCATCACTCTTCTCTCTCTGCACTGAGTCCCGCAGGTCATCAATCTTCTCTCTCTCTCTGCACTGAGTCCCGCAGGTCATCTCTCTTCTCTCTCTCTCTGCACTGAGTCCCGCAGGTCATCTCTCTTCTCTCTCTCTCTGCACTGAGTCCCGCAGGTCATCTCTCTCTCTCTCTCTCTGCACTGAGTCCCGCAGGTCTTCTCTCTTCTCTCTCTCTCTGCACTGAGTCCCGCAGGTCATCTCTCTTCTCTCTCTCTCTGCACTGAGTCCCGCAGGTCATCTCTCTTCTCTCTCTCTCTGCACTGAGTCCCGCAGCTCCTCTCTCTTTTCTCTCTCTCTGCACTGAGTCCCGCAGCTCCTCTCTCTTTTCTCTCTCTCTGCACTGAGTCCCGCAGCTCCTCTTCCTTTTCTCTCTCTCTGCACTGAGTTCCGCAGCTCCTCTCTCTTTTCTCTCTCTCTGCACTGAGTTCCGCAGCTCCTCTCTCTTTTCTCTCTCTCTGCACTGAGTCCCGCAGGTCCTCTCTTTTCTCTCTCTCTGCACTGAGTCCCTCTGGTCCTCTCTCTTCTCTCTCTGCACTGAGTCCCGCTGGTCCTCTCTCTTCTCTCTCTCTGCACTGAGTCCCGCAGGTCATCTCTCTTCTCTCTCTGCACTGAGTCCCGCAGGTCATCTCTCTTCTCTCTCTGCACTGAGTCCCGCAGGTCATCTCTCTTCTCTCTCTGCACTGAGTCCCGCAGGTCATCTCTCTTCTCTCTCTGCACTGAGTCCCGCAGGTCATCTCTCTTCTCTCTCTGCACTGAGTCCCGCAGGTCATCTCTCTTCTCTCTCTGCACTGAGTCCCGCAGGTCATCTCTCTTCTCTCTCTGCACTGAGTCCCGCAGGTCATCTCTCTTCTCTCTCTGCACTGAGTCCCGCAGGTCATCTCTCTTCTCTCTCTGCACTGAGTCCCGCAGGTCATCTCTCTTCTCTCTCTGCACTGAGTCCCGCAGGTCATCTCTCTTCTCTCTCTGCACTGAGTCCAGCAGGTCATCTCTCTTCTCTCTCTGCACTGAGTCCCGCAGGTCATCTCTCTTCTCTCTCTGCACTGAGTCCCGCAGGTCATCAATCTTCTCTCTCTGCACTGAGTCCCGCAGGTCATCAATCTTCTCTCTCTCTCTGCACTGAGTCCCGCAGGTCATCTCTCTTCTCTCTCTCTCTGCACTGAGTCCCGCAGGTCATCTCTCTTCTCTCTCTCTCTGCACTGAGTCCCGCAGGTCATCTCTCTTCTCTCTCTCTCTGCACTGAGTCCCGCAGGTCATCTCTCTTCTCTCTCTCTCTGCACTGAGTCCCGCAGCTCCTCTCTCTTTTCTCTCTCTCTGCACTGAGTCCCGCAGCTCCTCTCTCTTTTCTCTCTCTCTGCACTGAGTCCCGCAGCTCCTCTTCCTTTTCTCTCTCTCTGCACTGAGTTCCGCAGCTCCTCTCTCTTTTCTCTCTGCACTGAGTCCCGCAGGTCATCTCTCTTCTCTCTCTGCACTGAGTCCCGCAGGTCATCTCTCTTCTCTCTCTGCACTGAGTCCCGCAGGTCATCTCTCTTCTCTCTCTGCACTGAGTCCCGCAGGTCATCTCTCTTCTCTCTCTGCACTGAGTCCCGCAGGTCATCTCTCTTCTCTCTCTGCACTGAGTCCCGCAGGTCATCTCTCTTCTCTCTCTGCACTGAGTGCCGCAGGTCATCTCTCTTCTCTCTCTGCACTGAGTCCCGCAGGTCATCTCTCTTCTCTCTCTGCACTGAGTCCCGCAGGTCATCTCTCTTCTCTCTCTGCACTGAGTCCCGCAGGTCATCTCTCTTCTCTCTCTGCACTGAGACCCGCAGGTCATCTCTCTTCTCTCTCTGCACTGAGTCCCGCAGGTCATCTCTCTTCTCTCTCTGCACTGAGTCCGGCAGGTCATCTCTCTTCTCTCTCTGCACTGAGTCCCGCAGGTCATCTCTCTTCTATCTCTGCACTGAGTCCCGCAGGTCATCTCTCTTCTCTCTCTGCACTGAGTCCCGCAGGTCATCTCTCTTCTCTCTCTGCACTGAGTCCCGCAGGTCATCAATCTTCTCTCTCTGCACTGAGTCCCGCAGGTCATCAATCTTCTCTCTCTCTCTGCACTGAGTCCCGCAGGTCATCTCTCTTCTCTCTCTCTCTGCTCTGAGTCCCGCAGGTCATCTCTCTTCTCTCTCTCTCTGCACTGAGTCCCGCAGGTCATCTCTCTTCTCTCTCTCTCTGCACTGAGTCCCGCAGGTCTTCTCTCTTCTCTCTCTCTCTGCACTGAGTCCCGCAGGTCATCTCTCTTCTCTCTCTCTCTGCACTGAGTCCCGCAGGTCATCTCTCTTCTCTCTCTCTCTGCACTGAGTCCCGCAGCTCCTCTCTCTTTTCTCTCTCTCTGCACTGAGTCCCGCAGCTCCTCTCTCTTTTCTCTCTCTCTGCACTGAGTCCCGCAGCTCCTCTCTCTTTTCTCTCTCTCTGCACTGAGTCCCGCAGCTCCTCTCTCTTTTCTCTCTCTCTGCACTGAGTTCCGCAGCTCCTCTCTCTTTTCTCTCTCTCTGCACTGAGTTCCGCAGCTCCTCTCTCTTTTCTCTCTCTCTGCACTGAGTTCCGCAGCTCCTCTCTCTTTTCTCTCTCTCTGCACTGAGTCCCTCTGGTCCTCTCTCTTCTCTCTCTGCACTGAGTCCCGCTGGTCCTCTCTCTTCTCTCTCTCTGCACTGAGTCCCGCCGGTCCCCTCTCTCCTCTTTTTCTGCACTGAGTCCCTCTGGTCCTCTCTCTTTTCTCTCTGTCTGCACTGAGTCCCGCAGCTCCTCTCTCTTTTCTCTCTCTCTGCACTGAGTCCCGCTGGTCCTCTCTCTCTGCACTGAGTCCTGCAGCTCCTCTCTCTTTTCTCTCTGTCTGCACTGAGTCCCGCAGGTCATCTCTCTTCTCTCTCTGCACTGAGTCCCGCAGGTCATCTCTCTTCTCTCTCTGCACTGAGTCCCGCAGGTCATCTCTCTTCTCTCTCTGCACTGAGTCCCGCAGGTCATCTCTCTTCTCTCTCTGCACTGAGTCCCGCAGGTCATCTCTCTTCTCTCTCTGCACTGAGTCCCGCAGGTCATCTCTCTTCTCTCTCTGCACTGAGTCCCGCAGGTCATCTCTCTTCTCTCTCTGCACTGAGTCCCGCAGGTCATCTCTCTTCTCTCTCTGCACTGAGTCCCGCAGGTCATCTCTCTTCTCTCTCTGCACTGAGTGCCGCAGGTCATCTCTCTTCTCTCTCTGCACTGAGTCCCGCAGGTCATCTCTCTTCTCTCTCTGCACTGAGTCCCGCAGGTCATCTCTCTTCTCTCTCTGCACTGAGTCCCGCAGGTCATCTCTCTTCTCTCTCTGCACTGAGTCCCGCAGGTCATCTCTCTTCTCTCTCTGCACTGAGTCCCGCAGGTCATCTCTCTTCTCTCTCTGCACTGAGTCCCGCAGGTCATCTCTCTTCTCTCTCTGCACTGAGTCCCGCAGGTCATCTCTCTTCTCTCTCTGCACTGAGTCCCGCAGGTCATCTCTCTTCTATCTCTGCACTGAGTCCCGCAGGTCATCTCTCTTCTCTCTCTGCACTGAGTCCCGCAGGTCATCTCTCTTCTCTCTCTGCACTGAGTCCCGCAGGTCATCTCTCTTCTATCTCTGCACTGAGTCCCGCAGGTCATCTCTCTTCTCTCTCTGCACTGAGTCCCGCAGGTCATCTCTCTTCTCTCTCTGCACTGAGTCCCGCAGGTCATCAATCTTCTCTCTCTGCACTGAGTCCCGCAGGTCATCAATCTTCTCTCTCTCTCTGCACTGAGTCCCGCAGGTCATCTCTCTTCTCTCTCTCTCTGCACTGAGTCCCGCAGGTCATCTCTCTTCTCTCTCTCTCTGCACTGAGTCCCGCAGGTCATCTCTCTTCTCTCTCTCTCTGCACTGAGTCCCGCAGGTCATCTCTCTTCTCTCTCTCTCTGCACTGAGTCCCGCAGCTCCTCTCTCTTTTCTCTCTCTCTGCACTGAGTCCCGCAGCTCCTCTCTCTTTTCTCTCTCTCTGCACTGAGTCCCGCAGCTCCTCTCTCTTTTCTCTCTCTCTGCACTGAGTCCCGCAGCTCCTCTCTCTTTTCTCTCTCTCTTCACTGAGTTCCGCAGCTCCTCTCTCTTTTCTCTCTCTCTGCACTGAGTTCCGCAGCTCCTCTCTCTTTTCTCTCTCTCTGCACTGAGTTCCGCAGCTCCTCTCTCTTTTCTCTCTCTCTGCACTGAGTCCCGCAGGTCCTCTCTTTTCTCTCTCTCTGCACTGAGTCCATCTGGTCCTCTCTCTTCTCTCTCTGCACTGAGTCCCGCTGGTCCTCTCTCTTCTCTCTCTCTGCACTGAGTCCCGCCGGTCCCCTCTCTCCTCTTTTTCTGCACTGAGTCCCTCTGGTCCTCTCTCTTTTCTCTCTGTCTGCACTGAGTCCCGCAGCTCCTCTCTCTTTTCTCTCTCTCTGCACTGAGTCCCGCTGGTCCTCTCTCTCTGCACTGAGTCCTGCAGCTCCTCTCTCTTTTCTCTCTGTCTGCACTGAGTCCCGCTGGTTCTCTCTCTTTTCTCTCTCTCTGCACTGAGTCCCACTGGTCCTCTCTCTCTGCACTGAGTCCCACTGGTTCTCTTCTCTTCTCTCTGCACTGAGTCCCGCTGGTTCTCTCTCTTCTCTCTCTCTGCACTGAGTCCCGCAGGTCATCTCTCTTCTCTCTCTGCACTGAGTCCCGCAGGTCATCTCTCTTCTCTCTCTGCACTGAGTCCCGCAGGTCATCTCTCTTCTCTCTCTGCACTGAGTCCCGCAGGTCATCTCTCTTCTCTCTCTGCACTGAGTCCCGCAGGTCATCTCTCTTCTCTCTCTGCACTGAGTCCCGCAGGTCATCTCTCTTCTCTCTCTGCACTGAGTCCCGCAGGTCATCTCTCTTCTCTCTCTGCACTGAGTCCCGCAGGTCATCACTCTTCTCTCTCTGCACTGAGTCCCGCAGGTCATCTCTCTTCTCTCTCTGCACTGAGTCCCGCAGGTCATCTCTCTTCTCTCTCTGCACTGAGTCCCGCAGGTCATCTCTCTTCTCTCTCTGCACTGAGTCCCGCAGGTCATCTCTCTTCTCTCTCTGCACTGAGTCCCGCAGGTCATCACTCTTCTCTCTCTGCACTGAGTCCCGCAGGTCATCTCTCTTCTCTCTCTGCACTGAGTCCCGCAGGTCATCTCTCTTCTCTCTCTGCACTGAGTCCCGCAGGTCATCTCTCTTCTCTCTCTGCACTGAGTCCCGCAGGTCATCTCTCTTCTCTCTCTGCACTGAGTCCCGCAGGTCATCTCTCTTCTCTCTCTGCACTGAGTCCCGCAGGTCATCTCTCTTCTCTCTCTGCACTGAGTCCCGCAGGTCATCTCTCTTCTCTCTCTGCACTGAGTCCCGCAGGTCATCTCTCTTCTCTCTCTGCACTGAGTCCCGCAGGTCATCTCTCTTCTCTCTCTCTCTGCACTGAGTCCCGCAGGTCCTCTCTTTTCTCTCTCTCTGCACTGAGTCCCTCTGGTCCTCTCTCTTCTCTCTCTGCACTGAGTCCCTCTGGTCCTCTCTCTTCTCTCTCTGCACTGAGTCCCGCTGGTCCTCTCTTTTCTCTCTCTCTGCACTGAGTCCCGCTGGTTCTCTCTCTTCTCTCTCTCTGCACTGAGTCCCGCTGGTTCTCTCTCTTCTCTCTCTCTGCACTGAGTCCCGCAGGTCATCTCTCTTCTCTCTCTGCACTGAGTCCCGCAGGTCATCTCTCTTCTCTCTCTGCACTGAGTCCCGCAGGTCATCTCTCTTCTCTCTCTGCACTGAGTCCCGCAGGTCATCTCTCTTCTCTCTCTGCACTGAGTCCCGCAGGTCATCTCTCTTCTCTCTCTGCACTGAGTCCCGCAGGTCATCTCTCTTCTCTCTCTCTCTGCACTGAGTCCCGCTGGTCCTCTCTCTTCTCTCTCTCTGCACTTAGTTCCGCAGCTCCTCTCTCTTTTCTCTCTCTCTGCACTGAGTCCCGCAGGTCCTCTCTTTTCTCTCTCTCTGCACTGAGTCCCTCTGGTCCTCTCTCTTCTCTCTCTGCACTGAGTCCCTCTGGTCCTCTCTCTTCTCTCTCTGCACTGAGTCCCGCTGGTCCTCTCTTTTCTCTCTCTCTGCACTGAGTCCCTCTGGTCCTCTCTCTTTTCTCTCTGTCTGCACTGAGTCCCGCTGGTCCTCTCTCTTTTCTCTCTCTCTGCACTGAGTCCCGCTGGTCCTCTCTCTCTGCACTGAGTCCTGCAGCTCCTCTCTCTTTTCTCTCTGTCTGCACTGAGTCCCGCAGCTCCTCTCTCTTTTCTCTCTGTCTGCACTGAGTCCCGCAGCTCCTCTCTCTTTTCTCTCTGTCTGCACTGAGTCCTGCAGCTCCTCTCTCTTTTCTCTCTCTCTGCACTGAGTCCCGCTGGTCCTCTCTCTCTGCACTGAGTCCCGCAGCTCCTCTCTCTTTTCTCTCTGTCTGCACTGAGTCCCGCTGGTTCTCTCTCTTTTCTCTCTCTCTGCACTGAGTCCCTCTGGTCCTCTCTCTTCTCTCTCTGCACTGAGTCCCTCTGGTCCTCTCTCTTCTCTCTCTGCACTGAGTCCCGCTGGTCCTCTCTCTTCTCTCTCTCTCTGCACTGAGTCCCGCCGGTCCCCTCTCTCCTCTTTTTCTGCACTGAGTCCCTCTGGTCCTCTCTCTTTTCTCTCTGTCTGCACTGAGTCCCGCTGGTCCTCTCTCTTTTCTCACTCTCTGCACTGAGTCCCGCTGGTCCTCTCTCTCTGCACTGAGTCCTGCAGCTCCTCTCTCTTTTCTCTCTGTCTGCACTGAGTCCCGCAGCTCCTCTCTCTTTTCTCTCTGTCTGCACTGAGTCCCGCAGCTCCTCTCTCTTTTCTCTCTGTCTGCACTGAGTCCTGCAGCTCCTCTCTCTTTTCTCTCTCTCTGCACTGAGTCCCGCTGGTCCTCTCTCTCTGCACTGAGTCCCGCAGCTCCTCTCTCTTTTCTCTCTGTCTGCACTGAGTCCCGCTGGTTCTCTCTCTTTTCTCTCTCTCTGCACTGAGTCCCACTGGTCCTCTCTCTCTGCACTGAGTCCCACTGGTTCTCTTCTCTCTCTCTGCACTGAGTCCCGCTGGTTCTCTCTCTTCTCTCTCTCTGCACTGAGTCCCGCTGGTTCTCTCTCTTCTCTCTCTCTGCACTGAGTCCCGCTGGTTCTCTCTCTTCTCTCTCTCTGCACTGAGTCCCGCTGGTTCTCTCTCTTCTCTCTCTCTGCACTGAGTCCCGCAGGTCATCTCTCTTCTCTCTCTGCACTGAGTCCCGCAGGTCATCTCTCTTCTCTCTCTGCACTGAGTCCCGCAGGTCATCTCTCTTCTCTCTCTGCACTGAGTCCCGCAGGTCATCTCTCTTCTCTCTCTGCACTGAGTCCCGCAGGTCATCTCTCTTCTCTCTCTGCACTGAGTCCCGCAGGTCATCTCTCTTCTCTCTCTGCACTGAGTCCCGCAGGTCATCTCTCTTCTCTCTCTGCACTGAGTCCCGCAGGTCATCTCTCTTCTCTCTCTGCACTGAGTCCCGCAGGTCATCTCTCTTCTCTCTCTGCACTGAGTCCCGCAGGTCATCTCTCTTCTCTCTCTGCACTGAGTCCCGCAGGTCATCTCTCTTCTCTCTCTGCACTGAGTCCCGCAGGTCATCTCTCTTCTCTCTCTGCACTGAGTCCCGCAGGTCATCTCTCTTCTCTCTCCGCACTGAGTCCCGCAGGTCATCTCTCTTCTCTCTCCGCACTGAGTCCCGCAGGTCATCTCTCTTCTCTCTCTGCACTGAGTCCCGCAGGTCATCTCTCTTCTCTCTCTGCACTGAGTCCCGCAGGTCATCTCTCTTCTCTCTCTGCACTGAGTCCCGCAGGTCTTCTCTCTTCTCTCTCTGCACTGAGTCCCGCAGGTCATCTCTCTTCTCTCTCTGCACTGAGTCCCGCAGGTCATCTCTCTTCTCTCTCTGCACTGAGTCCCGCAGGTCATCTCTCTTCTCTCTCTGCACTGAGTCCCGCAGGTCATCTCTCTTCTCTCTCTGCACTGAGTCCCGCAGGTCATCTCTCTTCTCTCTCTGCACTGAGTCCCGCAGGTCATCTCTCTTCTCTCTCTCTCTGCACTGAGTCCCGCAGGTCATCTCTCTTCTCTCTCTCTCTGCACTGAGTCCCGCAGGTCATCTCTCTTCTCTCTCTCTCTGCACTGAGTCCCGCAGCTCCTCTCTCTTTTCTCTCTGTCTGCACTGAGTCCCGCAGCTCCTCTCTCTTTTCTCTCTGTCTGCACTGAGTCCCGCAGCTCCTCTCTCTTTTCTCTCTGTCTGCACTGAGTCCCGCAGCTCCTCTCTCTTTTCTCTCTGTCTGCACTGAGTCCCGCAGCTCCTCTCTCTTTTCTCTCTGTCTGCACTGAGTCCCGCAGCTCCTCTCTCTTTTCTCTCTGTCTGCACTGAGTCCCGCAGCTCCTCTCTCTTTTCTCTCTGTCTGCACTGAGTCCCGCAGCTCCTCTCTCTTTTCTCTCTGTCTGCACTGAGTCCCGCAGCTCCTCTCTCTTTTCTCTCTGTCTGCACTGAGTCCCGCAGCTCCTCTCTTCTCTCTCTGTCTGCACTGAGTCTCGCAGCTCCTCTCTTCTCTCTCTGTCTGCACTGAGTCCCGCAGCTCCTCTCTTCTCTCTCTGTCTGCACTGAGTCCCGCAGGTCCTCTCTTTTCTCTCTCCGCACTGAGTCCCGCAGGTCATCTCTCTTCTCTCTCCGCACTGAGTCCCGCAGGTCATCTATCTTCTCTCTCTGCACTGAGTCCCGCAGGTCATCTCTCTTCTCTCTCTGCACTGAGTCCCGCAGGTCTTCTCTCTTCTCTCTCTGCACTGAGTCCCGCAGGTCATCTCTCTTCTCTCTCTGCACTGAGTCCCGCAGGTCATCTCTCTTCTCTCTCTGCACTGAGTCCCGCAGGTCATCTCTCTTCTCTCTCTGCACTGAGTCCCGCAGGTCATCTCTCTTCTCTCTCTGCACTGAGTCCCGCAGGTCATCTCTCTTCTCTCTCTGCACTGAGTCCCGCAGGTCATCTCTCTTCTCTCTCTGCACTGAGTCCCGCTGGTTCTCTCTCTTCTCTCTCTCTGCACTGAGTCCCGCTGGTTCTCTCTCTTCTCTCTCTCTGCACTGAGTCCCGCTGGTTCTCTCTCTTCTCTCTCTCTGCACTGAGTCCCGCTGGTTCTCTCTCTTCTCTCTCTCTGCACTGAGTCCCGCAGGTCATCTCTCTTCTCTCTCTGCACTGAGTCCCGCAGGTCATCTCTCTTCTCTCTCTGCACTGAGTCCCGCAGGTCATCTCTCTTCTCTCTCTGCACTGAGTCCCGCAGGTCATCTCTCTTCTCTCTCTGCACTGAGTCCCGCAGGTCATCTCTCTTCTCTCTCTGCACTGAGTCCCGCAGGTCATCTCTCTTCTCTCTCTGCACTGAGTCCCGCAGGTCATCTCTCTTCTCTCTCTGCACTGAGTCCCGCAGGTCATCTCTCTTCTCTCTCTGCACTGAGTCCCGCAGGTCATCTCTCTTCTCTCTCTGCACTGAGTCCCGCAGGTCATCTCTCTTCTCTCTCTGCACTGAGTCCCGCAGGTCATCTCTCTTCTCTCTCTGCACTGAGTCCCGCAGGTCATCTCTCTTCTCTCTCCGCACTGAGTCCCGCAGGTCATCTCTCTTCTCTCTCTGCACTGAGTCCCGCAGGTCATCTCTCTTCTCTCTCCGCACTGAGTCCCGCAGGTCATCTCTCTTCTCTCTCTGCACTGAGTCCCGCAGGTCATCTCTCTTCTCTCTCTGCACTGAGTCCCGCAGGTCATCTCTCTTCTCTCTCTGCACTGAGTCCCGCAGGTCTTCTCTCTTCTCTCTCTGCACTGAGTCCCGCAGGTCATCTCTCTTCTCTCTCTGCACTGAGTCCCGCAGGTCATCTCTCTTCTCTCTCTGCACTGAGTCCCGCAGGTCATCTCTCTTCTCTCTCTGCACTGAGTCCCGCAGGTCATCTCTCTTCTCTCTCTGCACTGAGTCCCGCAGGTCATCTCTCTTCTCTCTCTGCACTGAGTCCCGCAGGTCATCTCTCTTCTCTCTCTCTCTGCACTGAGTCCCGCAGGTCATCTCTCTTCTCTCTCTCTCTGCACTGAGTCCCGCAGGTCATCTCTCTTCTCTCTCTCTCTGCACTGAGTCCCGCAGCTCCTCTCTCTTTTCTCTCTGTCTGCACTGAGTCCCGCAGCTCCTCTCTCTTTTCTCTCTGTCTGCACTGAGTCCCGCAGCTCCTCTCTCTTTTCTCTCTGTCTGCACTGAGTCCCGCAGCTCCTCTCTCTTTTCTCTCTGTCTGCACTGAGTCCCGCAGCTCCTCTCTCTTTTCTCTCTGTCTGCACTGAGTCCCGCAGCTCCTCTCTCTTTTCTCTCTGTCTGCACTGAGTCCCGCAGCTCCTCTCTCTTTTCTCTCTGTCTGCACTGAGTCCCGCAGCTCCTCTCTCTTTTCTCTCTGTCTGCACTGAGTCCCGCAGCTCCTCTCTCTTTTCTCTCTGTCTGCACTGAGTCCCGCAGCTCCTCTCTTCTCTCTCTGTCTGCACTGAGTCCCGCAGCTCCTCTCTTCTCTCTCTGTCTGCACTGAGTCCCGCAGCTCCTCTCTTCTCTCTCTGTCTGCACTGAGTCCCGCAGGTCCTCTCTTTTCTCTCTCCGCACTGAGTCCCGCAGGTCATCTCTCTTCTCTCTCCGCACTGAGTCCCGCAGGTCATCTCTCTTCTCTCTCTGCACTGAGTCCCGCAGGTCATCTCTCTTCTCTCTCTGCACTGAGTCCCGCAGGTCATCTCTCTTCTCTCTCTGCACTGAGTCCCGCAGGTCTTCTCTCTTCTCTCTCTGCACTGAGTCCCGCAGGTCATCTCTCTTCTCTCTCTGCACTGAGTCCCGCAGGTCATCTCTCTTCTCTCTCTGCACTGAGTCCCGCAGGTCATCTCTCTTCTCTCTCTGCACTGAGTCCCGCAGGTCATCTCTCTTCTCTCTCTGCACTGAGTCCCGCAGGTCATCTCTCTTCTCTCTCTGCACTGAGTCCCGCAGGTCATCTCTCTTCTCTCTCTGCACTGAGTCCCGCAGGTCATCTCTCTTCTCTCTCTCTCTGCACTGAGTCCCGCAGGTCATCTCTCTTCTCTCTCTCTCTGCACTGAGTCCCGCAGGTCATCTCTCTTCTCTCTCTCTCTGCACTGAGTCCCGCAGCTCCTCTCTCTTTTCTCTCTGTCTGCACTGAGTCCCGCAGCTCCTCTCTCTTTTCTCTCTGTCTGCACTGAGTCCCGCAGCTCCTCTCTCTTTTCTCTCTGTCTGCACTGAGTCCCGCAGCTCCTCTCTCTTTTCTCTCTGTCTGCACTGAGTCCCGCAGCTCCTCTCTCTTTTCTCTCTGTCTGCACTGAGTCCTGCAGCTCCTCTCTCTTTTCTCTCTGTCTGCACTGAGTCCCGCAGCTCCTCTCTCTTTTCTCTCTGTCTGCACTGAGTCCCGCAGCTCCTCTCTCTTTTCTCTCTGTCTGCACTGAGTCCCGCAGCTCCTCTCTCTTTTCTCTCTGTCTGCACTGAGTCCCGCAGCTCCTCTCTTCTCTCTCTGTCTGCACTGAGTCCCGCAGCTCCTCTCTTCTCTCTCTGTCTGCACTGAGTCCCGCAGCTCCTCTCTTCTCTCTCTGTCTGCACTGAGTCCCGCAGGTCCTCTGTTTTCTCTCTCTCTGCACTGAGTCCCGCTGGTCCTCTCTTTTCTCTCTCTCTGCACTGAGTCCCACTGGTCCTCTCTCTTCTTTCTGTCTCTCTCTCTATGTCTGCACTGAGTCCCGCAGCTCCTCTCTTCTCTCTCTGTCTGCACTGAGTCCCGCAGGTCCTCTCTTTTCTCTCTCTGCACTGAGTCCCTCTGGTCCTCTCTCTTCTCTCTCTGCACTGAGTCCCTCTGGTCCTCTCTCTTCTCTCTCTGCACTGAGTCCCGCTGGTCCTCTCTCTTCTCTCTCTGCACTGAGTCCCGCTGGTCCTCTCTCTTCTCTCTCTCTGCACTGAGTCCCGCCGGTCCTCTCTCTTCTCTTTTTCTGCACTGAGTCCCGCCGGTCCTCTCTCTTTTCTCTCTGTCTGCACTGAGTCCCGCAGCTCCTCTCTTCTCTCTCTGTCTGCACTGAGTCCCGCAGCTCCTCTCTTCTCTCTCTGTCTGCACTGAGTCCCGCAGCTCCTCTCTTCTCTCTCTGTCTGCACTGAGTCCCGCAGCTCCTCTCTCTTTTCTCTCTGTCTGCACTGAGTCCCGCAGCTCCTCTCTCTTTTCTCTCTGTCTGCACTGAGTCTCGCAGCTCCTCTCTCTTTTCTCTCTGTCTGCACTGAGTCCCGCAGCTCCTCTCTCTTTTCTCTCTGTCTGCACTGAGTCCCGCAGCTCCTCTCTCTTTTCTCTCTGTCTGCACTGAGTCCCGCTGGTCCTCTCTCTTCTTTCTGTCTCTCTTTCTGTCTGCACTGAGTCCCGCAGCTCCTCTCTATTTTCTCTCTGTCTGCACTGAGTCCCGCAGCTCCTCTCTCTTTTCTCTCTCTCTGCACTGAGTCCCGCAGGTCCTCTCTTTTCTCTCTCTCTGCACTGAGTCCCGATGGTCCACTCTCTCTGCACTGAGTCCCACTGGTTCTCTCTCTTATCTCTCTCTGCACTGAGTCCCGCTGGTTCTCTCTCTTATCTCTCTCTGCACTGAGTCCAGCTGGTTCTCTCTCTTCTCTCTCTCTCTGCACGGAGTCCCGCAGCTCTTCTCTCTCTCCTCTCTCTCTCTCTACACTGAGTCCCGCAGGTCCTCTCTCTTCTCTCTCTCTCTGCACGGAGTCCCGCAGCTCTTCTCTCTCTCCTTTCTCTCTCTCTGCACTGAGTCCCGCAGGTCCTCTCTCTTCTCTCTCTCTGCACTGAGTCCCTCTGGTCCTCTCTCTTCTTTCTGTCTCTCTCTCTGTCTGCACTGAGTCCCGCAGCTCCTCTCTTCTCTCTCTGTCTGCACTGAGTCCCGCAGCTCCTCTCTTCTCTCTCTGTCTGCACTGAGTCCCGCAGCTCCTCTCTTCTCTCTCTGTCTGCACTGAGTCCCGCAGCTCCTCTCTTCTCTCTCTGTCTGCACTGAGTCCCGCAGCTCCTCTCTTCTCTCTCTGTCTGCACTGAGTCCCGCAGCTCCTCTCTTCTCTCTCTGTCTGCACTGAGTCCCGCAGCTCCTCTCTTCTCTCTCTGTCTGCACTGAGTCCCGCAGCTCCTCTCTTCTCTCTCTGTCTGCACTGAGTCCCGCTGGTTCTCTCTCTTTTCTCTCTCTCTGCACTGAGTCCCTCTGGTCCTCTCTCTTCTTTCTGTCTCTCTCTCTGTCTGCACTGAGTCCCGCAGCTCCTCTCTCTTTTCTCTCTCTCTGCACTGAGACCCGTAGCTCCTCTCTCTTTTCTCTCTCTCTCTGCACTGAGTCCCGCTGGTTCTCTCTCTTTTCTCTCTCTCTGCACTGAGTCCCGCTGGTTCTCTCTCTTTTCTCTCTCTCTGCACTGAGTCCCACTGGTTCTCTCTCTTTTCTCTCTCTCTGCACTGAGTCCCGCAGGTCATCTCTCTTCTCTCTCTGCACTGAGTCCCGCAGGTCATCTCTCTTCTCTCTCTGCACTGAGTCCCGCAGGTCATCTCTCTTCTCTCTCTGCACTGAGTCCCGCAGGTCATCTCTCTTCTCTCTCTGCACTGAGTCCCGCAGGTCATCTCTCTTCTCTCTCTGCACTGAGTCCCGCAGGTCATCTCTCTTCTCTCTCTGCACTGAGTCCCGCAGGTCATCTCTCTTCTCTCTCTGCACTGAGTCCCGCAGGTCATCTCTCTTCTCTCTCTGCACTGAGTCCCGCAGGTCATCTCTCTTCTCTCTCTGCACTGAGTCCCGCAGGTCATCAATCTTCTCTCTCTGCACTGAGTCCCGCAGGTCATCTCTCTTCTCTCTCTGCACTGAGTCCCGCAGGTCATCTCTCTTCTCTCTCTCTCTGCACTTAGTCCCGCAGGTCATCTCTCTTCTCTCTCTCTCTGCACTGAGTCCCGCAGCTCCTCTCTTCTCTCTCTCTCTGCACTGAGTCCCGCAGCTCCTCTCTTCTCTCTCTCTCTGCACTGAGTCCCGCAGCTCCTCTCTTCTCTCTCTGTCTGCACTGAGTCCCGCAGGTCCTCTCTCTCTGCACTGAGTCACACTGGTTCTCTCTCTTATCTCTCTCTGCACTGAGTCCCGCTGGTTCTCTCTCTTATCTCTCTCTGCACTGAGTCCCGCTGGTCCTCTCTCTTCTCTCTCTCTCTGCACTGAGTCCCGCTGGTCCTCTCTCTTCTCTCTCTCTCTGCACGGAGTCCCGCTGGTGGTCTCTCTTCTCTCTCTCTCTGCACGGAGTCCCGCAGCTCTTCTCTCTCTCCTCTCTCTCTCTCTGCACTGAGTCCCGCAGGTCCTCTCTCTTCTCTCTCTCTGCACTGAGTCCCTCTGGTCCTCTCTCTTCTTTCTGTCTCTCTCTCTGTCTGCACTGAGTCCCGCAGCTCCTCTCTTCTCTCTCTGTCTGCACTGAGTCCCGCAGCTCCTCTCTTCTCTCTCTGTCTGCACTGAGTCCCGCAGCTCCTCTCTCTTTTCTCTCTCTCTGCACTGAGACCCGCAGCTCCTCTCTCTTTTCTCTCTCTCTCTGCACTGAGTCCCGCTGGTTCTCTCTCTCTTCTCTCTCTCTGCACTGAGTCCCGCTGGTTCTCTCTCTCTTCTCTCTCTCTGCACTGAGTCCCGCAGGTCATCTCTCTTCTCTCTCTGCACTGAGTCCCGCAGGTCATCTCTCTTCTCTCTCTGCACTGAGTCCCGCAGGTCATCTCTCTTCTCTCTCTGCACTGAGTCCCGCAGGTCATCTCTCTTCTCTCTCTGCACTGAGTCCCGCAGGTCATCTCTCTTCTCTCTCTGCACTGAGTCCCGCAGGTCATCTCTCTTCTCTCTCTGCACTGAGTCCCGCAGGTCATCTCTCTTCTCTCTCTGCACTGAGTCCCGCAGGTCATCTCTCTTCTCTCTCTGCACTGAGTCCCGCAGGTCATCTCTCTTCTCTCTCTGCACTGAGTCCCGCAGGTCATCTCTCTTCTCTCTCTGCACTGAGTCCCGCAGGTCATCTCTCTTCTCTCTCTGCACTGAGTCACGCAGGTCATCTCTCTTCTCTCTCTGCACTGAGTCCCGCAGGTCATCTCTCTTCTCTCTCTGCACTGAGTCCCGCAGGTCATCTATCTTCTCTCTCTGCACTGAGTCCCGCAGGTCATCTCTCTTCTCTCTCTGCACTGAGTCCCGCAGGTCATCTCTCTTCTCTCTCTGCACTGAGTCCCGCAGGTCATCTCTCTTCTCTCTCTGCACTGAGTCCCGCAGGTCATCAATCTTCTCTCTCTGCACTGAGTCCCGCAGGTCATCAATCTTATCTCTCTGCACTGAGTCCCGCAGGTCATCTCTCTTCTCTCTCTGCACTGAGTCCCGCAGGTCATCTCTCTTCTCTCTCTGCACTGAGTCCCGCAGGTCATCTCTCTTCTCTCTCTCTCTGCACTGAGTCCCGCAGGTCATCTCTCTTCTCTCTCTCTCTGCACTGAGTCCCGCAGGTCATCTCTCTTCTCTCTCTCTCTGCACTGAGTCCCGCTGGTCCTCTCTCTTCTCTCTCTCTGCACTGAGTCCCGCAGCTCCTCTCTCTTTTCTCTCTCTCTGCACTGAGTCCCGCAGCTCCTCTCTCTTTTCTCTCTCTCTGCACTGAGTTCCGCAGCTCCTCTCTCTTTTCTCTCTCTCTGCACTGAGTCCCGCAGGTCCTCTCTTTTCTCTCTCTCTGCACTGAGTCCCTCTGTTCCTCTCTCTTCTCTCTCTGCACTGAGTCCCGCTGGTCCTCTCTCTTCTCTCTCTCTGCACTGAGTCCCGCCGGTCCCCTCTCTCCTCTTTTTCTGCACTGAGTCCCTCTGGTCCTCTCTCTTTTCTCTCTGTCTGCACTGAGTCCCGCTGGTCCTCTCTCTTCTTTCTGTCTCTCTCTCTGTCTGCACTGAGTCCCGCAGCTCCTCTCTCTTTTCTCTCTCTCTGCACTGAGTCCCGCTGGTCCTCTCTCTCTGCACTGAGTCCTGCAGCTCCTCTCTCTTTTCTCTCTGTCTGCACTGAGTCCCGCAGCTCCTCTCTCTTTTCTCTCTCTCTGCACTGAGTTCCGCAGCTCCTCTCTCTTTTCTCTCTCTCTGCACTGAGTCCCGCAGGTCCTCTCTTTTCTCTCTCTCTGCACTGAGTCCCTCTGTTCCTCTCTCTTCTCTCTCTGCACTGAGTCCCACTGGTCCTCTCTCTTCTCTCTCTCTGCACTGAGTCCCGCCGGTCCCTTCTCTCCTCTTTTTCTGCACTGAGTCCCTCTGGTCCTCTCTCTTTTCTCTCTGTCTGCACTGAGTCCCGCTGGTCCTCTCTCTTCTTTCTGTCTCTCTCTCTGTCTGCACTGAGTCCCGCAGCTCCTCTCTCTTTTCTCTCTCTCTGCACTGAGTCCCGCTGGTCCTCTCTCTCTGCACTGAGTCCTGCAGCTCCTCTCTCTTTTCTCTCTGTCTGCACTGAGTCCCGCAGCTCCTCTCTCTTTTCTCTCTGTCTGCACTGAGTCCCGCAGCTCCTCTCTCTTTTCTCTCTCTCTGCACTGAGTCCCGCAGCTCCTCTCTCTTTTCTCTCTCTCTGCACTGAGTTCCGCAGCTCCTCTCTCTTTTCTCTCTCTCTGCACTGAGTCCCGCAGGTCCTCTCTTTTCTCTCTCTCTGCACTGAGTCCCTCTGTTCCTCTCTCTTCTCTCTCTGCACTGAGTCCCGCTGGTCCTCTCTCTTCTCTCTCTCTGCACTGAGTCCCGCCGGTCCCCTCTCTCCTCTTTTTCTGCACTGAGTCCCTCTGGTCCTCTCTCTTTTCTCTCTGTCTGCACTGAGTCCCGCTGGTCCTCTCTCTTCTTTCTGTCTCTCTCTCTGTCTGCACTGAGTCCCGCAGCTCCTCTCTCTTTTCTCTCTCTCTGCACTGAGTCCCGCTGGTCCTCTCTCTCTGCACTGAGTCCTGCAGCTCCTCTCTCTTTTCTCTCTGTCTGCACTGAGTCCCGCAGCTCCTCTCTCTTTTCTCTCTCTCTGCACTGAGTTCCGCAGCTCCTCTCTCTTTTCTCTCTCTCTGCACTGAGTCCCGCAGGTCCTCTCTTTTCTCTCTCTCTGCACTGAGTCCCTCTGTTCCTCTCTCTTCTCTCTCTGCACTGAGTCCCGCTGGTCCTCTCTCTTCTTTCTCTCTGCACTGAGTCCCGCCGGTCCCCTCTCTCCTCTTTTTCTGCACTGAGTCCCTCTGGTCCTCTCTCTTTTCTCTCTGTCTGCACTGAGTCCCGCTGGTCCTCTCTCTTCTTTCTGTCTCTCTCTCTGTCTGCACTGAGTCCCGCAGCTCCTCTCTCTTTTCTCTCTCTCTGCACTGAGTCCCGCTGGTCCTCTCTCTCTGCACTGAGTCCTGCAGCTCCTCTCTCTTTTCTCTCTGTCTGCACTGAGTCCCGCAGCTCCTCTCTCTTTTCTCTCTGTCTGCACTGAGTCCCGCAGCTCCTCTCTCTTTTCTCTCTCTCTGCACTGAGTCCCGCAGCTCCTCACTCTTCTTTCTGTCTCTCTCTCTCTCTGCACTGTGTCCCGCTGGTCCTCTCTCTCTGCACTGAGTCCCGCAGGTCCTCTCTCTTTTCTCTCTGTCTGCACTGAGTCCCGCTGGTTCTCTCTCTTTTCTCTCTCTCTGCACTGAGTCCCACTGGTCCTCTCTCTTCTTTCTGTCTCTCTCTCTGTCTGCACTGACTCCCGCAGCTCCTCTCTTTTCTCTCTGTCTGCACTGAGTCCCGCAGCTCCTCTCTCTTTTCTCTCTCTCTGCACTGAGTCCCGCAGCTCCTCTCTCTTTTCTCTCTCTCTGCACTGAGTCCCGCAGCTCCTCTCTCTTTTCTCTCTCTCTGCACTGAGTCCCGCTGGTCCTCTCTCTCTGCACTGAGTCCCGCAGCTCCTCTCTCTTTTCTCTCTGTCTGCACTGAGTCCCGCTGGTTCTCTCTCTTTTCTCTCTCTCTGCACTGAGTCCCACTGGTCCTCTCTCTTCTTTCTGTCTCTCTCTCTGTCTGCACTGAGTCCCGCAGCTCCTCTCTTCTCTCTCTGTCTGCACTGAGTCCCGCAGCTCCTCTCTTCTCTCTCTGTCTGCACTGAGTCCCGCTGGTTCTCTCTCTATTCTCTCTCTCTGCACTGAGTCCCTCTGGTCCTCTCTCTTCTTTCTGTCTCTCTCTCTGTCTGCACTGAGTCCCGCAGCTCCTCTCTTCTCTCTCTGTCTGCACTGAGTCCCGCAGCTCCACTCTTCTCTCTCTGTCTGCACTGAGTCCCGCAGCTCCTCTCTTCTCTCTCTGTCTGCACTGAGTCCCGCAGCTCCTCTCTTCTCTCTCTGTCTGCACTGAGTCCCGCAGCTCCTCTCTTCTCTCTCTGTCTGCACTGAGTCCCGCAGCTCCTCTCTTCTCTCTCTGTCTGCACTGAGTCCCGCAGGTCCTCTCTTTTCTCTCTCTCTGCACTGAGTCCCGCTGGTTCTCTCTCTTATCTCTCTCTGCACTGAGTCCCGCTGGTCCTCTCTCTCTTCTCTCTCTCTCTGCACTGAGTCCCGCTGGTCCTCTCTCTTCTCTCTCTCTCTGCACGGAGTCCCGCTGGTCCTCTCTCTTTTCTCTCTCTCTGCACTGAGTCCCACTGGTCCTCTCTCTCTGCACTGAGTTCCACTGGTTCTCTTCTCTCTCTCTGCACTGAGTCCCGCTGGTCCTCTCTCTTCTCTCTCTCTCTGCACGGAGTCCCGCTGGTCCTCTCTCTTCTCTCTCTCTCTGCACGGAGTCCCGCAGCTCTTCTCTCTCTCCTCTCTCTCTCTCTGCACTGAGTCCCGCAGGTCCTCTCTCTTCTCTCTCTCTGCACTGAGTCCCTCTGGTCCTCTCTCTTCTTTCTGTCTCTCTCTCTGTCTGCACTGAGTCCCGCAGCTCCTCTCTTCTCTCTCTGTCTGCACTGAGTCCCGCAGCTCCTCTCTCTTTTCTCTCTCTCTGCACTGAGACCCGCAGCTCCTCTCTCTTTTCTCTCTCTCTCTGCACTGAGTCCCGCTGGTTCCCTGTCTTTTCTCTCTCTCTGCACTGAGTCCCGCTGGTTCTCTCTCTTTTCTCTCTCTCTGCACTGAGTCCCACTAATCCTCTCTCTCTGCACTGAGTCCCACTGGTTCTCTTATCTCTCTCTGCACTGAGTCCCGCTGGTTCTCTCTCTTCTCTCTCTCTGCACTGAGTCCCGCTGGTTCTCTCTCTTCTCTCTCTCTGCACTGAGTCCCGCTGGTCATCTCTCTTCTCTCTCTGCACTGAGTCCCGCAGGTCATCTCTCTTCTCTCTCTGCACTGAGTCCCGCAGGTCATCTCTCTTCTCTCTCTGCACTGAGTCCCGCAGGTCATCTCTCTTCTCTCTGCACTGAGTCCCGCAGGTCATCTCTCTTCTCTCTCTGCACTGAGTCCCGCAGGTCATCTCTCTTCTCTCTCTGCACTGAGTCCCGCAGGTCATCTCTCTTCTCTCTCTGCACTGAGTCCCGCAGGTCATCTCTCTTCTCTCTCTGCACTGAGTCCCGCAGGTCATCTCTCTTCTCTCTCTGCACTGAGTCCCGCAGGTCATCTCTCTTCTCTCTCTGCACTGAGTCCCGCAGGTCATCTCTCTTCTCTCTCTGCACTGAGTCCCGCAGGTCATCTCTCTTCTCTCTCTGCACTGAGTCCCACAGGTCATCTCTCTTCTCTCTCTGCACTGAGTCCCGCAGGTCATCTCTCTTCTCTCTCTGCACTGAGTCCCGCAGGTCATCTCTTTTCTCTCTCTGCACTGAGTCCCGCAGGTCATCAATCTTCTCTCTCTGCACTGAGTCCCGCAGGTCATCTCTCTTCTCTCTCTGCACTGAGTCCCGCTGGTCCTCTCTCTTTTCTCTTTCTCTGCACTGAGTCCCACTGGTCCTCTCTCTCTGCACTGAGTCCCACTGGTTCTCTTCTCTCTCTCTGCACTGAGTCCCGCTGGTCCTCTCTCTTCTCTCTCTCTCTGCACGGAGTCCCGCTGGTCCTCTCTCTTCTCTCTCTCTCTGCACGGAGTCCCGCAGCTCTTCTCTCTCTCCTCTCTCTCTCTCTGCACTGAGTCCCGCAGGTCCTCTCTCTTCTCTCTCTCTGCACTGAGTCCCTCTGGTCCTCTCTCTTCTTTCTGTCTCTCTCTCTGTCTGCACTGAGTCCCGCAGCTCCTCTCTTCTCTCTCTGTCTGCACTGAGTCCCGCAGCTCCTCTCTCTTTTCTCTCTCTCTGCACTGAGACCCGCAGCTCCTCTCTCTTTTCTCTCTCTCTCTGCACTGAGTCCCGCTGGTTCCCTGTCTTTTCTCTCTCTCTGCACTGAGTCCCGCTGGTTCTCTCTCTTTTCTCTCTCTCTGCACTGAGTACCACTGGTCCTCTCTCTCTGCACTGAGTCCCACTGGTTCTCTTATCTCTCTCTGCACTGAGTCCCGCTGGTTCTCTCTCTTCTCTCTCTCTGCACTGAGTCCCGCTGGTTCTCTCTCTTCTCTCTCTCTGCACTGAGTCCCGCTGGTCATCTCTCTTCTCTCTCTGCACTGAGTCCCGCAGGTCATCTCTCTTCTCTCTCTGCACTGAGTCCCGCAGGTCATCTCTCTTCTCTCTCTCTCTGCACGGAGTCCTGCTGGTCCTCTCTCTTCTCTCTCTCTCTGCACGGAGTCCCGCAGCTCTTCTCTCTCTCCTCTCTCTCTCTCTGCACTGAGTCCCGCAGGTCCTCTCTCTTCTCTCTCTCTGCACTGAGTCCCTCTGGTCCTCTCTCTTCTTTCTGTCTCTCTCTCTGTCTGCACTGAGTCCCGCAGCTCCTCTCTTCTCTCTCTGTCTGCACTGAGTCCCGCAGCTCCTCTCTCTTTTCTCTCTCTCTGCACTGAGACCCACAGCTCCTCTCTCTTTTCTCTCTCTCTCTGCGCTGAGTCCCGCTGGTTCCCTGTCTTTTCTCTCTCTCTGCACTGAGTCCCGCTGGTTCTCTCTCTTTTCTCTCTCTCTGCACTGAGTCCCACTGGTTCTCTTATCTCTCACTGAGTCCCGCTGGTTCTCTCTCTTCTCTCTCTCTGGCACTGAGTCCCGCTGGTTCTCTCTCTTTTCTCTCTCTCTGCACTGAGTCCCACTGGTCCTCTCTCTTTTCTCTCTCTCTGCACTGAGTCCAGCTGGTCCTCTCTCTCTGCACTGAGTCCCTGCAGCTCCTCTCTCTTTCTCTCTCTCTCTGCACTGAGTCCCCGCTGGTTCTCTCTCTCTCTCTCTGCACTGAGTCCCGCTGGTTCTCTCTCTTCTCTCTCTCTGCACTGAGTCCCGCTGGTTCTCTCTCTTCTCTCTCTCTGCACTGAGTCCCGCAGGTCATCTCTCTTCTCTCTCTGCACTGAGTCCCGCAGGTCATCTCTCTTCTCTCTCTGCACTGAGTCCCGCAGGTCATCTCTCTTCTCTCTCTGCACTGAGTCCCGCAGGTCATCTCTCTTCTCTCTCTGCACTGAGTCCCGCAGGTCATCTCTCTTCTCTCTCTGCACTGAGTCCCGCAGGTCATCTCTCTTCTCTCTCTGCACTGAGTCCCGCAGGTCATCTCTCTTCTCTCTCTGCACTGAGTCCCGCAGGTCATCTCTCTTCTCTCTCTGCACTGAGTCCCGCAGGTCATCTCTCTTCTCTCTCTGCACTGAGTCCTGCAGGTCATCTCTCTTCTCTCTCTGCACTGAGTCCCGCAGGTCATCTCTCTTCTCTCTCTGCACTGAGTCCCGCAGGTCCTCTCTCTTTTCTCTCTGTCTGCACTGAGTCCCGCAGCTCCTCTCTCTTTTCTCTCTCTCTGCACTGAGTCCCGCTGGTCCTCTCTCTCTGCACTGAGTCCTGCAGCTCCTCTCTCTTTTCTCTCTGTCTGCACTGAGTCCCGCTGGTTCTCTCTCTTTTCTCTCTCTCTGCACTGAGTCCCACTGGTCCTCTCTCTCTGCACTGAGTCCCACTGGTTCTCTTCTCTCTCTCTGCACTGAGTCCCGCTGGTTCTCTCTCTTCTCTCTCTCTGCACTGAGTCCCGCTGGTTCTCTCTCTTCTCTCTCTCGGCACTGAGTCCCGCAGGTCATCTCTCTTCTCTCTCTGCACTGAGTCCCGCAGGTCATCTCTCTTCTCTCTCTGCACTGAGTCCCGCAGGTCATCTCTCTTCTCTCTCTGCACTGAGTCCCGCAGGTCATCTCTCTTCTCTCTCTGCACTGAGTCCCGCAGGTCATCTCTCTTCTCTCTCTGCACTGAGTCCCGCAGGTCATCTCTCTTCTCTCTCTGCACTGAGTCCCGCAGGTCATCTCTCTTCTCTCTCTGCACTGAGTCCCGCAGGTCATCTCTCTTCTCTCTCTGCACTGAGTCCCGCAGGTCATCTCTCTTCTCTCTCTCTCTGCACGGAGTCCCGCAGGTCCTCTCTCTTCTCTCTCTCTGCACTGAGTCCCTCTGGTCCTCTCTCTTCTTTCTGTCTCTCTCTCTGTCTGCACTGAGTCCCGCAGCTCCTCTCTTCTCTCTCTGTCTGCACTGAGTCCCGCAGGTCATCTCTCTTCTCTCTCTGCACTGAGTCCCGCAGGTCATCTCTCTTCTCTCTCTGCACTGAGTCCCGCAGGTCATCTCTCTTCTCTCTCTGCACTGAGTCCTGCAGGTCATCTCTCTTCTCTCTCTGCACTGAGTCCCGCAGGTCATCTCTCTTCTCTCTCTGCACTGAGTCCCGCAGGTCCTCTCTCTTTTCTCTCTGTCTGCACTGAGTCCCGCAGCTCCTCTCTCTTTTCTCTCTCTCTGCACTGAGTTCCGCAGCTCCTCTCTCTTTTCTCTCTCTCTGCACTGAGTCCCGCAGGTCCTCTCTTTTCTCTCTCTCTGCACTGAGTCCCTCTGTTCCTCTCTCTTCTCTCTCTGCACTGAGTCCCACTGGTCCTCTCTCTTCTCTCTCTCTGCACTGAGTCCCGCCGGTCCCTTCTCTCCTCTTTTTCTGCACTGAGTCCCTCTGGTCCTCTCTCTTTTCTCTCTGTCTGCACTGAGTCCCGCTGGTCCTCTCTCTTCTTTCTGTCTCTCTCTCTGTCTGCACTGAGTCCCGCAGCTCCTCTCTCTTTTCTCTCTCTCTGCACTGAGTCCCGCTGGTCCTCTCTCTCTGCACTGAGTCCTGCAGCTCCTCTCTCTTTTCTCTCTGTCTGCACTGAGTCCCGCAGCTCCTCTCTCTTTTCTCTCTGTCTGCACTGAGTCCCGCAGCTCCTCTCTCTTTTCTCTCTCTCTGCACTGAGTCCCGCAGCTCCTCTCTCTTTTCTCTCTCTCTGCACTGAGTTCCGCAGCTCCTCTCTCTTTTCTCTCTCTCTGCACTGAGTCCCGCAGGTCCTCTCTTTTCTCTCTCTCTGCACTGAGTCCCTCTGTTCCTCTCTCTTCTCTCTCTGCACTGAGTCCCGCTGGTCCTCTCTCTTCTCTCTCTCTGCACTGAGTCCCGCCGGTCCCCTCTCTCCTCTTTTTCTGCACTGAGTCCCTCTGGTCCTCTCTCTTTTCTCTCTGTCTGCACTGAGTCCCGCTGGTCCTCTCTCTTCTTTCTGTCTCTCTCTCTGTCTGCACTGAGTCCCGCAGCTCCTCTCTCTTTTCTCTCTCTCTGCACTGAGTCCCGCTGGTCCTCTCTCTCTGCACTGAGTCCTGCAGCTCCTCTCTCTTTTCTCTCTGTCTGCACTGAGTCCCGCAGCTCCTCTCTCTTTTCTCTCTCTCTGCACTGAGTTCCGCAGCTCCTCTCTCTTTTCTCTCTCTCTGCACTGAGTCCCGCAGGTCCTCTCTTTTCTCTCTCTCTGCACTGAGTCCCTCTGTTCCTCTCTCTTCTCTCTCTGCACTGAGTCCCGCTGGTCCTCTCTCTTCTTTCTCTCTGCACTGAGTCCCGCCGGTCCCCTCTCTCCTCTTTTTCTGCACTGAGTCCCTCTGGTCCTCTCTCTTTTCTCTCTGTCTGCACTGAGTCCCGCTGGTCCTCTCTCTTCTTTCTGTCTCTCTCTCTGTCTGCACTGAGTCCCGCAGCTCCTCTCTCTTTTCTCTCTCTCTGCACTGAGTCCCGCTGGTCCTCTCTCTCTGCACTGAGTCCTGCAGCTCCTCTCTCTTTTCTCTCTGTCTGCACTGAGTCCCGCAGCTCCTCTCTCTTTTCTCTCTGTCTGCACTGAGTCCCGCAGCTCCTCTCTCTTTTCTCTCTCTCTGCACTGAGTCCCGCAGCTCCTCACTCTTCTTTCTGTCTCTCTCTCTCTCTGCACTGTGTCCCGCTGGTCCTCTCTCTCTGCACTGAGTCCCGCAGGTCCTCTCTCTTTTCTCTCTGTCTGCACTGAGTCCCGCTGGTTCTCTCTCTTTTCTCTCTCTCTGCACTGAGTCCCACTGGTCCTCTCTCTTCTTTCTGTCTCTCTCTCTGTCTGCACTGACTCCCGCAGCTCCTCTCTTTTCTCTCTGTCTGCACTGAGTCCCGCAGCTCCTCTCTCTTTTCTCTCTCTCTGCACTGAGTCCCGCAGCTCCTCTCTCTTTTCTCTCTCTCTGCACTGAGTCCCGCAGCTCCTCTCTCTTTTCTTTCTCTCTGCACTGAGTCCCGCTGGTCCTCTCTCTCTGCACTGAGTCCCGCAGCTCCTCTCTCTTTTCTCTCTGTCTGCACTGAGTCCCGCTGGTTCTCTCTCTTTTCTCTCTCTCTGCACTGAGTCCCACTGGTCCTCTCTCTTCTTTCTGTCTCTCTCTCTGTCTGCACTGAGTCCCGCAGCTCCTCTCTTCTCTCTCTGTCTGCACTGAGTCCCGCAGCTCCTCTCTTCTCTCTCTGTCTGCACTGAGTCCCGCTGGTTCTCTCTCTATTCTCTCTCTCTGCACTGAGTCCCTCTGGTCCTCTCTCTTCTTTCTGTCTCTCTCTCTGTCTGCACTGAGTCCCGCAGCTCCTCTCTTCTCTCTCTGTCTGCACTGAGTCCCGCAGCTCCACTCTTCTCTCTCTGTCTGCACTGAGTCCCGCAGCTCCTCTCTTCTCTCTCTGTCTGCACTGAGTCCCGCAGCTCCTCTCTTCTCTCTCTGTCTGCACTGAGTCCCGCAGCTCCTCTCTTCTCTCTCTGTCTGCACTGAGTCCCGCAGCTCCTCTCTTCTCTCTCTGTCTGCACTGAGTCCCGCAGGTCCTCTCTTTTCTCTCTCTCTGCACTGAGTCCCGCTGGTTCTCTCTCTTATCTCTCTCTGCACTGAGTCCCGCTGGTCCTCTCTCTCTTCTCTCTCTCTCTGCACTGAGTCCCGCTGGTCCTCTCTCTTCTCTCTCTCTCTGCACTGAGTCCCGCTGGTCCTCTCTCTTTTCTCTCTCTCTGCACTGAGTCCCACTGGTCCTCTCTCTCTGCACTGAGTTCCACTGGTTCTCTTCTCTCTCTCTGCACTGAGTCCCGCTGGTCCTCTCTCTTCTCTCTCTCTCTGCACGGAGTCCCGCTGGTCCTCTCTCTTCTCTCTCTCTCTGCACGGAGTCCCGCAGCTCTTCTCTCTCTCCTCTCTCTCTCTCTGCACTGAGTCCCGCAGGTCCTCTCTCTTCTCTCTCTCTGCACTGAGTCCCTCTGGTCCTCTCTCTTCTTTCTGTCTCTCTCTCTGTCTGCACTGAGTCCCGCAGCTCCTCTCTTCTCTCTCTGTCTGCACTGAGTCCCGCAGCTCCTCTCTCTTTTCTCTCTCTCTGCACTGAGACCCGCAGCTCCTCTCTCTTTTCTCTCTCTCTCTGCACTGAGTCCCGCTGGTTCCCTGTCTTTTCTCTCTCTCTGCACTGAGTCCCGCTGGTTCTCTCTCTTTTCTCTCTCTCTGCACTGAGTCCCACTAATCCTCTCTCTCTGCACTGAGTCCCACTGGTTCTCTTATCTCTCTCTGCACTGAGTCCCGCTGGTTCTCTCTCTTCTCTCTCTCTGCACTGAGTCCCGCTGGTTCTCTCTCTTCTCTCTCTCTGCACTGAGTCCCGCTGGTCATCTCTCTTCTCTCTCTGCACTGAGTCCCGCAGGTCATCTCTCTTCTCTCTCTGCACTGAGTCCCGCAGGTCATCTCTCTTCTCTCTCTGCACTGAGTCCCGCAGGTCATCTCTCTTCTCTCTGCACTGAGTCCCGCAGGTCATCTCTCTTCTCTCTCTGCACTGAGTCCCGCAGGTCATCTCTCTTCTCTCTCTGCACTGAGTCCCGCAGGTCATCTCTCTTCTCTCTCTGCACTGAGTCCCGCAGGTCATCTCTCTTCTCTCTCTGCACTGAGTCCCGCAGGTCATCTCTCTTCTCTCTCTGCACTGAGTCCCGCAGGTCATCTCTCTTCTCTCTCTGCACTGAGTCCCGCAGGTCATCTCTCTTCTCTCTCTGCACTGAGTCCCGCAGGTCATCTCTCTTCTCTCTCTGCACTGAGTCCCACAGGTCATCTCTCTTCTCTCTCTGCACTGAGTCCCGCAGGTCATCTCTCTTCTCTCTCTGCACTGAGTCCCGCAGGTCATCTCTTTTCTCTCTCTGCACTGAGTCCCGCAGGTCATCAATCTTCTCTCTCTGCACTGAGTCCCGCAGGTCATCTCTCTTCTCTCTCTGCACTGAGTCCCGCTGGTCCTCTCTCTTTTCTCTCTCTCTGCACTGAGTCCCACTGGTCCTCTCTCTCTGCACTGAGTCCCACTGGTTCTCTTCTCTCTCTCTGCACTGAGTCCCGCTGGTCCTCTCTCTTCTCTCTCTCTCTGCACGGAGTCCCGCTGGTCCTCTCTCTTCTCTCTCTCTCTGCACGGAGTCCCGCAGCTCTTCTCTCTCTCCTCTCTCTCTCTCTGCACTGAGTCCCGCAGGTCCTCTCTCTTCTCTCTCTCTGCACTGAGTCCCTCTGGTCCTCTCTCTTCTTTCTGTCTCTCTCTCTGTCTGCACTGAGTCCCGCAGCTCCTCTCTTCTCTCTCTGTCTGCACTGAGTCCCGCAGCTCCTCTCTCTTTTCTCTCTCTCTGCACTGAGACCCGCAGCTCCTCTCTCTTTTCTCTCTCTCTCTGCACTGAGTCCCGCTGGTTCCCTGTCTTTTCTCTCTCTCTGCACTGAGTCCCGCTGGTTCTCTCTCTTTTCTCTCTCTCTGCACTGAGTACCACTGGTCCTCTCTCTCTGCACTGAGTCCCACTGGTTCTCTTATCTCTCTCTGCACTGAGTCCCGCTGGTTCTCTCTCTTCTCTCTCTCTGCACTGAGTCCCGCTGGTTCTCTCTCTTCTCTCTCTCTGCACTGAGTCCCGCTGGTCATCTCTCTTCTCTCTCTGCACTGAGTCCCGCAGGTCATCTCTCTTCTCTCTCTGCACTGAGTCCCGCAGGTCATCTCTCTTCTCTCTCTCTCTGCACGGAGTCCTGCTGGTCCTCTCTCTTCTCTCTCTCTCTGCACGGAGTCCCGCAGCTCTTCTCTCTCTCCTCTCTCTCTCTCTGCACTGAGTCCCGCAGGTCCTCTCTCTTCTCTCTCTCTGCACTGAGTCCCTCTGGTCCTCTCTCTTCTTTCTGTCTCTCTCTCTGTCTGCACTGAGTCCCGCAGCTCCTCTCTTCTCTCTCTGTCTGCACTGAGTCCCGCAGCTCCTCTCTCTTTTCTCTCTCTCTGCACTGAGACCCACAGCTCCTCTCTCTTTTCTCTCTCTCTCTGCGCTGAGTCCCGCTGGTTCCCTGTCTTTTCTCTCTCTCTGCACTGAGTCCCGCTGGTTCTCTCTCTTTTCTCTCTCTCTGCACTGAGTCCCACTGGTTCTCTTATCTCTCTCTGCACTGAGTCCCGCTGGTTCTCTCTCTTCTCTCTCTCTGCACTGAGTCCCGCTGGTTCTCTCTCTTTTCTCTCTCTCTGCACTGAGTCCCACTGGTCCTCTCTCTTTTCTCTCTCTCTGCACTGAGTCCAGCTGGTCCTCTCTCTCTGCACTGAGTCCTGCAGCTCCTCTCTCTTTTCTCTCTCTCTGCACTGAGTCCCGCTGGTTCTCTTCTCTCTCTCTGCACTGAGTCCCGCTGGTTCTCTCTCTTCTCTCTCTCTGCACTGAGTCCCGCTGGTTCTCTCTCTTCTCTCTCTCTGCACTGAGTCCCGCAGGTCATCTCTCTTCTCTCTCTGCACTGAGTCCCGCAGGTCATCTCTCTTCTCTCTCTGCACTGAGTCCCGCAGGTCATCTCTCTTCTCTCTCTGCACTGAGTCCCGCAGGTCATCTCTCTTCTCTCTCTGCACTGAGTCCCGCAGGTCATCTCTCTTCTCTCTCTGCACTGAGTCCCGCAGGTCATCTCTCTTCTCTCTCTGCACTGAGTCCCGCAGGTCATCTCTCTTCTCTCTCTGCACTGAGTCCCGCAGGTCATCTCTCTTCTCTCTCTGCACTGAGTCCCGCAGGTCATCTCTCTTCTCTCTCTGCACTGAGTCCTGCAGGTCATCTCTCTTCTCTCTCTGCACTGAGTCCCGCAGGTCATCTCTCTTCTCTCTCTGCACTGAGTCCCGCAGGTCCTCTCTCTTTTCTCTCTGTCTGCACTGAGTCCCGCAGCTCCTCTCTCTTTTCTCTCTCTCTGCACTGAGTCCCGCTGGTCCTCTCTCTCTGCACTGAGTCCTGCAGCTCCTCTCTCTTTTCTCTCTGTCTGCACTGAGTCCCGCTGGTTCTCTCTCTTTTCTCTCTCTCTGCACTGAGTCCCACTGGTCCTCTCTCTCTGCACTGAGTCCCACTGGTTCTCTTCTCTCTCTCTGCACTGAGTCCCGCTGGTTCTCTCTCTTCTCTCTCTCTGCACTGAGTCCCGCTGGTTCTCTCTCTTCTCTCTCTCGGCACTGAGTCCCGCAGGTCATCTCTCTTCTCTCTCTGCACTGAGTCCCGCAGGTCATCTCTCTTCTCTCTCTGCACTGAGTCCCGCAGGTCATCTCTCTTCTCTCTCTGCACTGAGTCCCGCAGGTCATCTCTCTTCTCTCTCTGCACTGAGTCCCGCAGGTCATCTCTCTTCTCTCTCTGCACTGAGTCCCGCAGGTCATCTCTCTTCTCTCTCTGCACTGAGTCCCGCAGGTCATCTCTCTTCTCTCTCTGCACTGAGTCCCGCAGGTCATCTCTCTTCTCTCTCTGCACTGAGTCCCGCAGGTCATCTCTCTTCTCTCTCTCTCTGCACGGAGTCCCGCAGGTCCTCTCTCTTCTCTCTCTCTGCACTGAGTCCCTCTGGTCCTCTCTCTTCTTTCTGTCTCTCTCTCTGTCTGCACTGAGTCCCGCAGCTCCTCTCTTCTCTCTCTGTCTGCACTGAGTCCCGCAGGTCATCTCTCTTCTCTCTCTGCACTGAGTCCCGCAGGTCATCTCTCTTCTCTCTCTGCACTGAGTCCCGCAGGTCATCTCTCTTCTCTCTCTGCACTGAGTCCTGCAGGTCATCTCTCTTCTCTCTCTGCACTGAGTCCCGCAGGTCATCTCTCTTCTCTCTCTGCACTGAGTCCCGCAGGTCCTCTCTCTTTTCTCTCTGTCTGCACTGAGTCCCGCAGCTCCTCTCTCTTTTCTCTCTCTCTTCACTGAGTCCCGCTGGTCCTCTCTCTCTGCACTGAGTCCTGCAGCTCCTCTCTCTTTTCTCTCTGTCTGCACTGAGTCCCGCTGGTTCTCTCTCTTTTCTCTCTCTCTGCACTGAGTCCCACTGGTCCTCTCTCTCTGCACTGAGTCCCACTGATTCTCTTCTCTCTCTCTGCACTGAGTCCCGCTGGTTCTCTCTCTTCTCTCTCTCTGCACTGAGTCCCGCTGGTTCTCTCTCTTCTCTCTCTCGGCACTGAGTCCCGCAGGTCATCTCTCTTCTCTCTCTGCACTGAGTCCCGCAGGTCATCTCTCTTCTCTCTCTGCACTGAGTCCCGCAGGTCATCTCTCTTCTCTCTCTGCACTGAGTCCCGCAGGTCATCTCTCTTCTCTCTCTGCACTGAGTCCCGCAGGTTATCTCTCTTCTCTCTCTGCACTGAGTCCCGCAGGTCATCTCTCTTCTCTCTCTGCACTGAGTCCCGCAGGTCATCTCTCTTCTCTCTCTGCACTGAGTCCCGCAGGTCATCTCTCTTCTCTCTCTGCACTGAGTCCCGCAGGTCATCTCTCTTCTCTCTCTGCACTGAGTCCCGCAGGTCATCTCTCTTCTCTCTCTGCACTGAGTCCCGCAGGTCATCTCTCTTCTCTCTCTCTCTGCACGGAGTCCTGCTGGTCCTCTCTCTTCTCTCTCTCTCTGCACGGAGTCCCGCAGCTCTTCTCTCTCTCCTCTCTCTCTCTCTGCACTGAGTCCCGCAGGTCCTCTCTCTTCTCTCTCTCTGCACTGAGTCCCTCTGGTCCTCTCTCTTCTTTCTGTCTCTCTCTCTGTCTGCACTGAGTCCCGCAGCTCCTCTCTTCTCTCTCTGTCTGCACTGAGTCCCGCAGCTCCTCTCTCTTTTCTCTCTCTCTGCACTGAGACCCGCAGCTCCTCTCTCTTTTCTCTCTCTCTCTGCACTGAGTCCCGCTGGTTCCCTGTCTTTTCTCTCTCTCTGCACTGAGTCCCGCTGGTTCTCTCTCTTTTCTCTCTCTCTGCACTGAGTCCCACTGGTTCTCTTATCTCTCTCTGCACTGAGTCCCGCTGGTTCTCTCTCTTCTCTCTCTCTGCACTGAGTCCCGCTGGTTCTCTCTCTTTTCTCTCTCTCTGCACTGAGTCCCACTGGTCCTCTCTCTTTTCTCTCTCTCTGCACTGAGTCCAGCTGGTCCTCTCTCTCTGCACTGAGTCCTGCAGCTCCTCTCTCTTTTCTCTCTCTCTGCACTGAGTCCCGCTGGTTCTCTTCTCTCTCTCTGCACTGAGTCCCGCTGGTTCTCTCTCTTCTCTCTCTCTGCACTGAGTCCCGCTGGTTCTCTCTCTTCTCTCTCTCTGCACTGAGTCCCGCAGGTCATCTCTCTTCTCTCTCTGCACTGAGTCCCGCAGGTCATCTCTCTTCTCTCTCTGCACTGAGTCCCGCAGGTCATCTCTCTTCTCTCTCTGCACTGAGTCCCGCAGGTCATCTCTCTTCTCTCTCTGCACTGAGTCCCGCAGGTCATCTCTCTTCTCTCTCTGCACTGAGTCCCGCAGGTCATCTCTCTTCTCTCTCTGCACTGAGTCCCGCAGGTCATCTCTCTTCTCTCTCTGCACTGAGTCCCGCAGGTCATCTCTCTTCTCCCTCTGCACTGAGTCCCGCAGGTCCTCTCTCTTTTCTCTCTGTCTGCACTGAGTCCCGCAGCTCCTCTCTCTTTTCTCTCTCTCTGCACTGAGTCCCGCTGGTCCTCTCTCTCTGCACTGAGTCCTGCAGCTCCTCTCTCTTTTCTCTCTGTCTGCACTGAGTCCCGCTGGTTCTCTCTCTTTTCTCTCTCTCTGCACTGAGTCCCACTGGTCCTCTCTCTCTGCACTGAGTCCCACTGGTTCTCTTCTCTCTCTCTGCACTGAGTCCCGCTGGTTCTCTCTCTTCTCTCTCTCTGCACTGAGTCCCGCTGGTTCTCTCTCTTCTCTCTCTCGGCACTGAGTCCCGCAGGTCATCTCTCTTCTCTCTCTGCACTGAGTCCCGCAGGTCATCTCTCTTCTCTCTCTGCACTGAGTCCCGCAGGTCATCTCTCTTCTTTCTCTGCACTGAGTCCCGCAGGTCATCTCTCTTCTCTCTCTGCACTGAGTCCCGCAGGTCATCTCTCTTCTCTCTCTGCACTGAGTCCCGCAGGTCATCTCTCTTCTCTCTCTGCACTGAGTCCCGCAGGTCATCTCTCTTCTCTCTCTGCACTGAGTCCCGCAGGTCATCTCTCTTCTCTCTCTGCACTGAGTCCCGCAGGTCATCTCTCTTCTCTCTCTGCACTGAGTCCCGCAGGTCATTTCTCTTCTCTCTCTGCACTGAGTCCCGCAGGTCATCTCTCTTCTCTCTCTGCACTGAGTCCCGCAGGTCATCTCTCTTCTCTCTCTGCACTGAGTCCCGCAGGTCATCTCTCTTCTCTCTCTGCACTGAGTCCCGCAGGTCATCTCTCTTCTCTCTCTGCACTGAGTCCCGCAGGTCATCTCTCTTCTCTCTCTGCACTGAGTCCCGCAGGTCATCTCTCTTCTCTCTCTGCACTGAGTCCCGCAGGTCATCTCTCTTCTCTCTCTGCACTGAGTCCCGCAGGTCATCTCTCTTCTCTCTCTGCACTGAGTCCCGCAGGTCATCTCTCTTCTCTCTCTGCACTGAGTCCCGCAGGTCATCTCTCTTCTCTCTCTGCACTGAGTCCCGCAGGTCATCTCTCTTCTCTCTCTGCACTGAGTCCCGCAGGTCATCTCTCTTCTCTCTCTGCACTGAGTCCCGCAGGTCATCTCTCTTCTCTCTCTGCACTGAGTCCCGCAGGTCATCTCTCTTCTCTCTCTGCACTGAGTCCCGCAGGTCATCTCTCTTCTCTCTCTGCACTGAGTCCCGCAGGTCATCTCTCTTCTCTCTCTGCACTGAGTCCCGCAGGTCATCTCTCTTCTCTCTCTGCACTGAGTCCCGCAGGTCATCAATCTTCTCTCTCTGCACTGAGTCCCGCAGGTCATCAATCTTCTCTCTCTCTCTGCACTGAGTCCCGCAGGTCATCTCTCTTCTCTCTCTCTCTGCACTGAGTCCCGCAGGTCATCTCTCTTCTCTCTCTCTCTGCACTGAGTCCCGCAGGTCATCTCTCTTCTCTCTCTCTCTGCACTGAGTCCCGCAGGTCATCTCTCTTCTCTCTCTCTCTGCACTGAGTCCCGCAGCTCCTCTCTCTTTTCTCTCTCTCTGCACTGAGTCCCGCAGCTCCTCTCTCTTTTCTCTCTCTCTGCACTGAGTTCCGCAGCTCCTCTCTCTTTTCTCTCTCTCTGCACTGAGTTCCGCAGCTCCTCTCTCTTTTCTCTCTCTCTGCACTGAGTCCCGCAGGTCCTCTCTTTTCTCTCTCTCTGCACTGAGTCCCTCTGGTCCTCTCTCTTCTCTCTCTGCACTGAGTCCCGCTGGTCCTCTCTCTTCTCTCTCTCTGCACTGAGTCCCGCCGGTCCCCTCTCCCCTCTTTTTCTGCACTGAGTCCCTCTGGTCCTCTCTCTTTTCTCTCTGTCTGCACTGAGTCCCGCAGCTCCTCTCTCTTTTCTCTCTCTCTGCACTGAGTCCCGCTGGTCCTCTCTCTCTGCACTGAGTCCTGCAGCTCCTCTCTCTTTTCTCTCTGTCTGCACTGAGTCCCGCAGGTCATCTCTCTTCTCTCTCTGCACTGAGTCCCGCAGGTCATCTCTCTTCTCTCTCTGCACTGAGTCCCGCAGGTCATCTCTCTTCTCTCTCTGCACTGAGTCCCGCAGGTCATCTCTCTTCTCTCTCTGCACTGAGTCCCGCAGGTCATCTCTCTTCTCTCTCTGCACTGAGTCCCGCAGGTCATCTCTCTTCTCTCTCTGCACTGAGTCCCGCAGGTCATCTCTCTTCTCTCTCTGCACTGAGTCCCGCAGGTCATCTCTCTTCTCTCTCTCTCTGCACGGAGTCCTGCTGGTCCTCTCTCTTCTCTCTCTCTTCACGGAGTCCCGCAGCTCTTCTCTCTCTCCTCTCTCTCTCTCTGCACTGAGTCCCGCAGGTCCTCTCTCTTCTCTCTCTCTCTGCACTGAGTCCCTCTGGTCCTCTCTCTTCTTTCTGTCTCTCTCTCTGTCTGCACTGAGTCCCGCAGCTCCTCTCTTCTCTCTCTGTCTGCACTGAGTCCCGCAGCTCCTCTCTCTTTTCTCTCTCTCTGCACTGAGACCCGCAGCTCCTCTCTCTTTTCTCTCTCTCTCTGCACTGAGTCCCGCTGGTTCCCTGTCTTTTCTCTCTCTCTGCACTGAGTCCCGCTGGTTCTCTCTCTTTTCTCTCTCTCTGCACTGAGTCCCACTGGTTCTCTTATCTCTCTCTGCACTGAGTCCCGCTGGTTCTCTCTCTTCTCTCTCTCTGCACTGAGTCCCGCTGGTTCTCTCTCTTTTCTCTCTCTCTGCACTGAGTCCCACTGGTCCTCTCTCTTTTCTCTCTCTCTGCACTGAGTCCAGCTGGTCCTCTCTCTCTGCACTGAGTCCTGCAGCTCCTCTCTCTTTTCTCTCTCTCTGCACTGAGTCCCGCTGGTTCTCTTCTCTCTCTCTGCACTGAGTCCCGCTGGTTCTCTCTCTTCTCTCTCTCTGCACTGAGTCCCGCTGGTTCTCTCTCTTCTCTCTCTCTGCACTGAGTCCCGCAGGTCATCTCTCTTCTCTCTCTGCACTGAGTCCCGCAGGTCATCTCTCTTCTCTCTCTGCACTGAGTCCCGCAGGTCATCTCTCTTCTCTCTCTGCACTGAGTCCCGCAGGTCATCTCTCTTCTCTCTCTGCACTGAGTCCCGCAGGTCATCTCTCTTCTCTCTCTGCACTGAGTCCCGCAGGTCATCTCTCTTCTCTCTCTGCACTGAGTCCCGCAGGTCATCTCTCTTCTCTCTCTGCACTGAGTCCCGCAGGTCATCTCTCTTCTCTCTCTGCACTGAGTCCCGCAGGTCATCTCTCTTCTCTCTCTGCACTGAGTCCTGCAGGTCATCTCTCTTCTCTCTCTGCACTGAGTCCCGCAGGTCATCTCTCTTCTCTCTCTGCACTGAGTCCCGCAGGTCCTCTCTCTTTTCTCTCTGTCTGCACTGAGTCCCGCAGCTCCTCTCTCTTTTCTCTCTCTCTGCACTGAGTCCCGCTGGTCCTCTCTCTCTGCACTGAGTCCTGCAGCTCCTCTCTCTTTTCTCTCTGTCTGCACTGAGTCCCGCTGGTTCTCTCTCTTTTCTCTCTCTCTGCACTGAGTCCCACTGGTCCTCTCTCTCTGCACTGAGTCCCACTGGTTCTCTTCTCTCTCTCTGCACTGAGTCCCGCTGGTTCTCTCTCTTCTCTCTCTCTGCACTGAGTCCCGCTGGTTCTCTCTCTTCTCTCTCTCGGCACTGAGTCCCGCAGGTCATCTCTCTTCTCTCTCTGCACTGAGTCCCGCAGGTCATCTCTCTTCTCTCTCTGCACTGAGTCCCGCAGGTCATCTCTCTTCTCTCTCTGCACTGAGTCCCGCAGATCATCTCTCTTCTCTCTCTGCACTGAGTCCCGCAGGTCATCTCTCTTCTCTCTCTGCACTGAGTCCCGCAGGTCATCTCTCTTCTCTCTCTGCACTGAGTCCCGCAGGTCATCTCTCTTCTCTCTCTGCACTGAGTCCCGCAGGTCATCTCTCTTCTCTCTCTGCACTGAGTCCCGCAGGTCATCTCTCTTCTCTCTCTGCACTGAGTCCCGCAGGTCATCTCTCTTCTCTCTCTGCACTGAGTCCCGCAGGTCATCTCTCTTCTCTCTCTCTCTGCACGGAGTCCTGCTGGTCCTCTCTCTTCTCTCTCTCTCTGCACGGAGTCCCGCAGCTCTTCTCTCTCTCCTCTCTCTCTCTCTGCACTGAGTCCCGCAGGTCCTCTCTCTTCTCTCTCTCTGCACTGAGTCCCTCTGGTCCTCTCTCTTCTTTCTGTCTCTCTCTCTGTCTGCACTGAGTCCCGCAGCTCCTCTCTTCTCTCTCTGTCTGCACTGAGTCCCGCAGGTCATCTCTCTTCTCTCTCTGCACTGAGTCCCGCAGGTCATCTCTCTTCTCTCTCTGCACTGAGTCCCGCAGGTCATCTCTCTTCTCTCTCTGCACTGAGTCCTGCAGGTCATCTCTCTTCTCTCTCTGCACTGAGTCCCGCAGGTCATCTCTCTTCTCTCTCTGCACTGAGTCCCGCAGGTCCTCTCTCTTTTCTCTCTGTCTGCACTGAGTCCCGCAGCTCCTCTCTCTTTTCTCTCTCTCTGCACTGAGTCCCACTGGTCCTCTCTCTCTGCACTGAGTCCTGCAGCTCCTCTCTCTTTTCTCTCTGTCTGCACTGAGTCCCGCTGGTTCTCTCTCTTTTCTCTCTCTCTGCACTGAGTCCCACTGGTCCTCTCTCTCTGCACTGAGTCCCACTGGTTCTCTTCTCTCTCTCTGCACTGAGTCCCGCTGGTTCTCTCTCTTCTCTCTCTCTGCACTGAGTCCCGCTGGTTCTCTCTCTTCTCTCTCTCGGCACTGAGTCCCGCAGGTCATCTCTCTTCTCTCTCTGCACTGAGTCCCGCAGGTCATCTCTCTTCTCTCTCTGCACTGAGTCCCGCAGGTCATCTCTCTTCTCTCTCTGCACTGAGTCCCGCAGGTCATCTCTCTTCTCTCTCTGCACTGAGTCCCGCAGGTCATCTCTCTTCTCTCTCTGCACTGAGTCCCGCAGGTCATCTCTCTTCTCTCTCTGCACTGAGTCCCGCGGGTCATCTCTCTTCTCTCTCTGCACTGAGTCCCGCAGGTGATCTCTCTTCTCTCTCTGCACTGAGTCCCGCAGGTCATCTCTCTTCTCTCTCTGCACTGAGTCCCGCAGGTCATCTCTCTTCTCTCTCTGCACTGTGTCCCGCAGGTCATCTCTCTTCTCTCTCTCTCTGCACGGAGTCCTGCTGGTCCTCTCTCTTCTCTCTCTCTCTGCACGGAGTCCCGCAGCTCTTCTCTCTCTCCTCTCTCTCTCTCTGCACTGAGTCCCGCAGGTCCTCTCTCTTCTCTCTCTCTGCACTGAGTCCCTCTGGTCCTCTCTCTTCTTTCTGTCTCTCTCTCTGTCTGCACTGAGTCCCGCAGCTCCTCTCTTCTCTCTCTGTCTGCACTGAGTCCCGCAGCTCCTCTCTCTTTTCTCTCTCTCTGCACTGAGACCCGCAGCTCCTCTCTCTTTTCTCTCTCTCTCTGCACTGAGTCCCGCTGGTTCCCTGTCTTTTCTCTCTCTCTGCACTGAGTCCCGCTGGTTCTCTCTCTTTTCTCTCTCTCTGCACTGAGTCCCACTGGTTCTCTTATCTCTCTCTGCACTGAGTCCCGCAGGTCATCTCTCTTCTCTCTCTCTGCACTGAGTCCCGCTGGTTCTCTCTCTTTTCTCTCTCTCTGCACTGAGTCCCACTGGTCCTCTCTCTTTTCTCTCTCTCTGCACTGAGTCCAGCTGGTCCTCTCTCTCTGCACTGAGTCCTGCAGCTCCTCTCTCTTTTCTCTCTCTCTGCACTGAGTCCCGCTGGTTCTCTTCTCTCTCTCTGCACTGAGTCCCGCTGGTTCTCTCTCTTCTCTCTCTCTGCACTGAGTCCCGCTGGTTCTCTCTCTTCTCTCTCTCTGCACTGAGTCCCGCAGGTCATCTCTCTTCTCTCTCTGCACTGAGTCCCGCAGGTCATCTCTCTTCTCTCTCTGCACTGAGTCCCGCAGGTCATCTCTCTTCTCTCTCTGCACTGAGTCCCGCAGGTCATCTCTCTTCTCTCTCTGCACTGAGTCCCGCAGGTCATCTCTCTTCTCTCTCTGCACTGAGTCCCGCAGGTCATCTCTCTTCTCTCTCTGCACTGAGTCCCGCAGGTCATCTCTCTTCTCTCTCTGCACTGAGTCCCGCTGGTTCTCTCTCTTCTCTCTCTTCTGCACTGAGTCCCGCAGGTCATCTCTCTTCTCTCTCTGCACTGAGTCCCGCAGGTCATCTCTCTTCTCTCTCTGCACTGAGTCCCGCAGGTCATCTCTCTTCTCTCTCTGCACTGAGTCCCGCAGGTCATCTCTCTTCTCTCTCTGCACTGAGTCCCGCAGGTCATCTCTCTTCTCTCTCTGCACTGAGTCCCGCAGGTCATCTCTCTCTCTCTCTGCACTGAGTCCCGCAGGTCATCTCTCTTCTCTCTCTGCACTGAGTCCGCAGGTCATCTCTCTTCTCTCTCTGCACTGAGTCCCGCAGGTCATCTCTCTTCTCTCTCTGCACTGAGTCCTGCAGGTCATCTCTCTTCTCTCTCTGCACTGAGTCCCGCAGGTCATCTCTCTTCTCTCTCTGCACTGAGTCCCGCAGGTCCTCTCTCTTTTCTCTCTGTCTGCACTGAGTCCCGCAGCTCCTCTCTCTTTCTCTCTCTCTGCACTGAGTCCCGCTGGTCCTCTCTCTCTGCACTGAGTCCTGCAGCTCCTCTCTCTTTTCTCTCTGTCTGCACTGAGTCCCGCTGGTTCTCTCTCTTTTCTCTCTCTCTGCACTGAGTCCCACTGGTCCTCTCTCTCTGCACTGAGTCCCACTGGTTCTCTTCTCTCTCTCTGCACTGAGTCCCGCTGGTTCTCTCTCTTCTCTCTCTCTGCACTGAGTCCCGCTGGTTCTCTCTCTTCTCTCTCTCGGCACTGAGTCCCGCAGGTCATCTCTCTTCTCTCTCTGCACTGAGTCCCGCAGGTCATCTCTCTTCTCTCTCTGCACTGAGTCCCGCAGGTCATCTCTCTTCTCTCTCTGCACTGAGTCCCGCAGGTCATCTCTCTTCTCTCTCTGCACTGAGTCCCGCAGGTCATCTCTCTTCTCTCTCTGCACTGAGTCCTGCAGGTCATCTCTCTTCTCTCTCTGCACTGAGTCCCGCAGGTCATCTCTCTTCTCTCTCTGCACTGAGTCCCGCAGGTCCTCTCTCTTCTCTCTCTGCACTGAGTCCCCGCAGGTCATCTCTCTTCTCTCTCTGCACTGAGTCCCGCGGGTCATCTCTCTCTTCTCTCTCTGCACTGAGTCCCGCAGGTCATCTCTCTTCTCTCTCTCTGCATGAGTCCCGCTGGTTCTCTCTCTCTTCTCTCTCTCGGCACTGAGTCCCGCAGGTCATCTCTCTTCTCTCTCTGCACTGAGTCCCGCAGGA
>NW_027446986.1:0-40093 GCF_038048845.1 Mixophyes fleayi | reverse complement strand
TATTCAATTCATGATTCATGATTTATGATTCAGATCATGATTCATTATTCATTATTTAATTCATGATTCATGATTCGATTCATGATTCATGATTTGATTCATGATTCATGATTCAATTCATGATTCATGATTCAATTCATGATTCATGATTCATGATTCAATTCATGATTCATGATTCATGATTCAATTCATGATTCATGATTCGATTCATGATTCATGATTCAATTCATGATTCATGATTCGATTCATGATTCATAATTCATAATTCATGATTCGATTTATGATTCATGATTCATGTTTCATGATTCAATTCATGATTCATGATTCAATTCATGATTCATGATTCGATTCATGATTCATGATTCATGAATCAATTCATGATTCATCATTCGATTCATGATTCATGATTCGATTCATGATTCATGATTCATGATTCATGATTCATGATTCAATTCATGATTCATGATTCGATTCATGATTCATGATTCATAATTCAATTCATGATTCATGATTCGATTCATGATTCATAATTCATGATTCATGATTTATGATTCAATTCATGATTTATGATTTATGATACAATTTATGATTCAATTCATGATTCATGATTCAATTCATGATTCATGATTCATGATTCGATTCATGATTCATGATTCGATTCATGATTCATGATTCAATTCATGATTCATGATTCATTATTTAATTCATGATTCATGATTCGATTCATGATTCATGATTCATGATTCAAGATTCAATTCATGATTCATGATTCAATTCATGATTCATGATTCGATTCATGATTCATGATTCATGATTCAATTCATGATTCATGATTCGATTCATGATTCATGATTTATAATTCAATTGATGATTCAATTGATGATTCATGATTCAATTCATGATTCATGATTCATGATTCAATTCATGATTCATTTCATGATTCATGATTCAATTCATGATTCATGATTCATGATTCAATTCATGATTCATTTCATGATTCTTGATTCAATTCATGATTCATGATTCAATTCATGATTCATTTCATGATTCATGATTTAATTCATGATTCATGATTCATGATTCAATTCATGATTCATGATTCATGATTCAATTCATGATTCATTTCATGATTCTTGATTCAATTCATGATTCATGATTCAATTCATGATTCATTTCATGATTCATGATTTAATTCATGATTCATGATTCATGATTCAATTCATGATTCATTTCATGATTCATGATTCATTTCATGATTCATGATTTAATTCATGATTAATGATTCATGATGCAATTCATGATTCATGATGCAATTCATGATTTATGATTCAATTCATAATTCATGATTCAATTCATGTTTCATGATTCAATTCATGATTCATGATTCAATTGATGATTTATGATTCAATTTATGATTCAATTCATGATTCATGATTCAATTCATGATTCATGATTCGATTCATGATTCATGATTCAATTCATGATTCATGATTCATTATTTAATTCATGATTTATGATTTATGATTCAATTTATGATTCAATTCATGATTCATGATTCATGATTCGATTCATGATTCAATTCATGATTTATTATTTATGATTCAATTTATGATTCAATTCATGATTCATGATTCAATTCATGATTCATGATTTAGGATTCGATTCATGATTCATGATTCAATTCATGATTCATGATACATGATTCGATTCATGATTCATGATTCAATTCATGATTCATGATTGATGATTTAAATTATGATTCATGATTCATTATTTAATTCATGATTCATGATTCGATTCATGATTCATGATTCAATTATTGATTCATGATTCAATTCATGATTCATGATTCAATTCATGATTCATGATTCAATTCATGATTCATGATTCAATTCATGATTCATGATTTGATTCATGATTCATGATTCAATTCATGATTCATTTCATGATTCATGATTCAATTCATGATTCATTTCATGATTCATGATTCAATTCATGATTCATGATTCATGATTCAATTCATGATTCATTTCATGATTCTTGATTCAATTCATGATTCATGATTCAATTCATGATTCATTTCATGACTCATGATTCATTTCATAATTCATGATTCATTTCATGATTCATGATTCATTTCATGATTCATGATGCAATTCATGATTCATGATTCAATTTATGATTCATGATTCAATTCATGTTTCATGATTTAATTCATGATTCATGATTCATGATTCAATTCATGATTTATGATTTGATTCATGATTCATGATTCATGATTCGATTCATGATTCATGATTCAATTAATGATTCATGATTCGATTTATGATTCATGATTCAATTCATGATTCATGATTTATGATTCAATTCATGATTCAATTCATGATTCATGATTCAATTTATGATTCAAGATTCATGATTTGATTCATGATTCATGATTCAATTCATGATTCATGATTCATTTCATGATTCAATTCATGATTCATGATTCATGATTCATGATTCAATTCATGATTCATGATTCAAATCATGATTCAATTCATGATTCATAATTCAATTCATGATTTATGATTCAATTCATGATTCATGATTAAATTCATGATTCATGATTCGATTCATGATTAATGATTTATGATTCGTTTCATGATTCATGATTCATTTCATGATTCGTGTTTTGATTCATAATTCATGATTCAATTCATGATTCATGATTCAATTCATGATTCATGATTCGATTCATTATTCATGATTCATGATTCGATTCATGATTCTTGATTCATTTCATGATTCATGATTCAAATCATGATTCATGTTTCGATTCATAATTCATGATTCGATTCATGATTCATGATTCGATTCATGATTCATGATTCGATTCATGATTCATGATTCATGATTCGATTCATGATTCATGATTCAATTCATGATTTATGATTTATGATTCAATTTATGATTCAATTCATAATTCATGATTTAATTCATGATTCATGATTCATGATTCAATTCATGATTCATTTCATGATTCATTTCATGATTCATGATGCAATTCATGATTCATGATTCAATTTATGATTCATGATTCAATTCATGTTTCATGATTCGATTCATGATTCATGATTCAATTCATGATTCAATTCATGATTCATGATTTAATTCATGATTCATGATTCATGATTCAATTCATGATTCATTTCATGATTCATTTCATGATTCATGATGCAATTCATGATTCATGATTCAATTTATGATTCATGATTCAATTCATGTTTCATGATTCGATTCATGATTCATGATTCAATTCATGATTCATGATTCATGATTCAATTCATGATTTATGATTTGATTCATGATTCATGATTCATGATTCGATTCATGATTCATGATTCAATTAATGATTCATGATTCGATTTATGATTCATGATTCAATTCATGATTCATGATTTATGATTCAATTCATGATTCAATTCATGATTCATGATTCAATTTATGATTCAAGATTCATGATTTGATTCATGATTCATGATTCAATTCATGATTCATGATTCATTTCATGATTCAATTCATGATTCATGATTCATGATTTATGATTCAATTCATGATTTATGATTTATGATACAATTTATGATTCAATTCATGATTCATGATTCAATTCATGATTCATGATTCATGATTCGATTCATGATTCATGATTCGATTCATGATTCATGATTCAATTCATGATTCATGATTCATTATTTAATTCATGATTCATGATTCGATTCATGATTCATGATTCATGATTCAAGATTCAATTCATGATTCATGATTCAATTCATGATTCATGATTCGATTCATGATTCATGATTCATGATTCAATTCATGATTCATGATTCGATTCATGATTCATGATTTATAATTCAATTGATGATTCAATTGATGATTCATGATTCAATTCATGATTCATGATTCATGATTCAATTCATGATTCATTTCATGATTCATGATTCAATTCATGATTCATGATTCATGATTCAATTCATGATTCATTTCATGATTCTTGATTCAATTCATGATTCATGATTCAATTCATGATTCATGATTCAATTCATGATTCATTTCATGATTCATGATTTAATTCATGATTCATGATTCATGATTCAATTCATGATTCATGATTCATGATTCAATTCATGATTCATTTCATGATTCTTGATTCAATTCATGATTCATGATTCAATTCATGATTCATTTCATGATTCATGATTTAATTCATGATTCATGATTCATGATTCAATTCATGATTCATTTCATGATTCATGATTCATTTCATGATTCATGATTTAATTCATGATTAATGATTCATGATGCAATTCATGATTCATGATGCAATTCATGATTTATGATTCAATTCATAATTCATGATTCAATTCATGTTTCATGATTCAATTCATGATTCATGATTCAATTGATGATTTATGATTCAATTTATGATTCAATTCATGATTCATGATTCAATTCATGATTCATGATTCGATTCATGATTCATGATTCAATTCATGATTCATGATTCATTATTTAATTCATGATTTATGATTTATGATTCAATTTATGATTCAATTCATGATTCATGATTCATGATTCGATTCATGATTCAATTCATGATTTATTATTTATGATTCAATTTATGATTCAATTCATGATTCATGATTCAATTCATGATTCATGATTTAGGATTCGATTCATGATTCATGATTCAATTCATGATTCATGATACATGATTCGATTCATGATTCATGATTCAATTCATGATTCATGATTGATGATTTAAATTATGATTCATGATTCATTATTTAATTCATGATTCATGATTCGATTCATGATTCATGATTCAATTATTGATTCATGATTCATGATTCAATTCATGATTCATGATTCAATTCATGATTCATGATTCAATTCATGATTCATGATTCAATTCATGATTCATGATTTGATTCATGATTCATGATTCAATTCATGATTCATTTCATGATTCATGATTCAATTCATGATTCATTTCATGATTCATGATTCAATTCATGATTCATGATTCATGATTCAATTCATGATTCATTTCATGATTCTTGATTCAATTCATGATTCATGATTCAATTCATGATTCATTTCATGACTCATGATTCATTTCATAATTCATGATTCATTTCATGATTCATGATTCATTTCATGATTCATGATGCAATTCATGATTCATGATTCAATTTATGATTCATGATTCAATTCATGTTTCATGATTTAATTCATGATTCATGATTCATGATTCAATTCATGATTTATGATTTGATTCATGATTCATGATTCATGATTCGATTCATGATTCATGATTCAATTAATGATTCATGATTCGATTTATGATTCATGATTCAATTCATGATTCATGATTTATGATTCAATTCATGATTCAATTCATGATTCATGATTCAATTTATGATTCAAGATTCATGATTTGATTCATGATTCATGATTCAATTCATGATTCATGATTCATTTCATGATTCAATTCATGATTCATGATTCATGATTCATGATTCAATTCATGATTCATGATTCAAATCATGATTCAATTCATGATTCATAATTCAATTCATGATTTATGATTCAATTCATGATTCATGATTAAATTCATGATTCATGATTCGATTCATGATTAATGATTTATGATTCGTTTCATGATTCATGATTCATTTCATGATTCGTGTTTTGATTCATAATTCATGATTCAATTCATGATTCATGATTCAATTCATGATTCATGATTCGATTCATTATTCATGATTCATGATTCGATTCATGATTCTTGATTCATTTCATGATTCATGATTCAAATCATGATTCATGTTTCGATTCATAATTCATGATTCGATTCATGATTCATGATTCGATTCATGATTCATGATTCGATTCATGATTCATGATTCATGATTCGATTCATGATTCATGATTCAATTCATGATTTATGATTTATGATTCAATTTATGATTCAATTCATGATTCATGATTTAATTCATGATTCATGATTCATGATTCAATTCATGATTCATTTCATGATTCATTTCATGATTCATGATGCAATTCATGATTCATGATTCAATTTATGATTCATGATTCAATTCATGTTTCATGATTCGATTCATGATTCATGATTCAATTCATGATTCAATTCATGATTCATGATTTAATTCATGATTCATGATTCATGATTCAATTCATGATTCATTTCATGATTCATTTCATGATTCATGATGCAATTCATGATTCATGATTCAATTTATGATTCATGATTCAATTCATGTTTCATGATTCGATTCATGATTCATGATTCAATTCATGATTCATGATTCATGATTCAATTCATGATTTATGATTTGATTCATGATTCATGATTCATGATTCGATTCATGATTCATGATTCAATTAATGATTCATGATTCGATTTATGATTCATGATTCAATTCATGATTCATGATTTATGATTCAATTCATGATTCAATTCATGATTCATGATTCAATTTATGATTCAAGATTCATGATTTGATTCATGATTCATGATTCAATTCATGATTCATGATTCATTTCATGATTCAATTCATGATTCATGATTCATGATTCATGATTCAATTCATGATTCATGATTCAAATCATGATTCAATTCATGATTCATAATTCAATTCATGATTTATGATTCAATTCATGATTCATGATTAAATTCATGATTCATGATTCGATTCATGATTAATGATTTATGATTCGTTTCATGATTCATGATTCATTTCATGATTCGTGTTTTGATTCATAATTCATGATTCAATTCATGATTCATGATTCAATTCATGATTCATGATTCGATTCATTATTCATGATTCATGATTCATGATTCTTGATTCATTTCATGATTCATGATTCAAATCATGATTCATGTTTCGATTCATAATTCATGATTCGATTCATGATTCATGATTCGATTCATGATTCATGATTCGATTCATGATTCATGATTCATGATTCGATTCATGATTCATGATTCAATTCATGATTTATGATTTATGATTCAATTTATGATTCAATTCATGATTCATGATTTAATTCATGATTCATGATTCATGATTCAATTCATGATTCATTTCATGATTCATTTCATGATTCATGATGCAATTCATGATTCATGATTCAATTTATGATTCATGATTCAATTCATGTTTCATGATTCGATTCATGATTCATGATTCAATTCATGATTCATGATTCATGATTCAATTCATGATTTATGATTTGATTCATGATTCATGATTCATGATTCGATTCATGATTCATGATTCAATTAATGATTCATGATTCGATTTATGATTCATGATTCAATTCATGATTCATGATTTATGATTCAATTCATGATTCAATTCATGATTCATGATCCAATTATGATTCAAGATTCATGATTTGATTCATGATTCATGATTCGATTCATGATTCATGATTCATGATTCACGATTCATGATTTGATTCATGATTCATGATTCGATTCATGATTCATGATTCATGATTCAATTCATGATTTATGATTTATGATTCAATTTATGATTCAATTCATGATTCATGATTCAATTCATGATTCATGATTCATGATTCAATTCATGATTCATTAATCAATTCATGATTCATGATTTGATTCATGATTCATGATTCAATTCATGATTCATTTCATGATTCATGATTCATGATTCAATTCATGATTCATGATTTATGATTCAATTCATGATTCATGATTTAGGATTCGATTCATGATTCATGATTCAATTCATGATTCATGATACATGATTCGATTCATGATTCATGATTCAATTCATGATTCATGATTGATGATTTAAATTATGATTCATGATTCATTATTTAATTCATGATTCATGATTCGATTCATGATTCATGATTCAATTATTGATTCATGATTCATGATTCAATTCATGATTCATGATTCAATTCATGATTCATGATTCAATTCATGATTCATGATTCAATTCATGATTCATGATTTGATTCATGATTCATGATTCAATTCATGATTCATTTCATGATTCATGATTCAATTCATGATTCATTTCATGATTCATGATTCAATTCATGATTCATGATTCATGATTCAATTCATGATTCATTTCATGATTCTTGATTCAATTCATGATTCATGATTCAATTCATGATTCATTTCATGACTCATGATTCATTTCATAATTCATGATTCATTTCATGATTCATGATTCATTTCATGATTCATGATGCAATTCATGATTCATGATTCAATTTATGATTCATGATTCAATTCATGTTTCATGATTTAATTCATGATTCATGATTCATGATTCAATTCATGATTTATGATTTGATTCATGATTCATGATTCATGATTCGATTCATGATTCATGATTCAATTAATGATTCATGATTCGATTTATGATTCATGATTCAATTCATGATTCATGATTTATGATTCAATTCATGATTCAATTCATGATTCATGATTCAATTTATGATTCAAGATTCATGATTTGATTCATGATTCATGATTCAATTCATGATTCATGATTCATTTCATGATTCAATTCATGATTCATGATTCATGATTCATGATTCAATTCATGATTCATGATTCAAATCATGATTCAATTCATGATTCATAATTCAATTCATGATTTATGATTCAATTCATGATTCATGATTAAATTCATGATTCATGATTCGATTCATGATTAATGATTTATGATTCGTTTCATGATTCATGATTCATTTCATGATTCGTGTTTTGATTCATAATTCATGATTCAATTCATGATTCATGATTCAATTCATGATTCATGATTCGATTCATTATTCATGATTCATGATTCGATTCATGATTCTTGATTCATTTCATGATTCATGATTCAAATCATGATTCATGTTTCGATTCATAATTCATGATTCGATTCATGATTCATGATTCGATTCATGATTCATGATTCGATTCATGATTCATGATTCATGATTCGATTCATGATTCATGATTCAATTCATGATTTATGATTTATGATTCAATTTATGATTCAATTCATGATTCATGATTTAATTCATGATTCATGATTCATGATTCAATTCATGATTCATTTCATGATTCATTTCATGATTCATGATGCAATTCATGATTCATGATTCAATTTATGATTCATGATTCAATTCATGTTTCATGATTCGATTCATGATTCATGATTCAATTCATGATTCAATTCATGATTCATGATTTAATTCATGATTCATGATTCATGATTCAATTCATGATTCATTTCATGATTCATTTCATGATTCATGATGCAATTCATGATTCATGATTCAATTTATGATTCATGATTCAATTCATGTTTCATGATTCGATTCATGATTCATGATTCAATTCATGATTCATGATTCATGATTCAATTCATGATTTATGATTTGATTCATGATTCATGATTCATGATTCGATCATGATTCATGATTCAATTAATGATTCATGATTCGATTTATGATTCATGATTCAATTCATGATTCATGATTTATGATTCAATTCATGATTCAATTCATGATTCATGATTCAATTTATGATTCAAGATTCATGATTTGATTCATGATTCATGATTCAATTCATGATTCATGATTCATTTCATGATTCAATTCATGATTCATGATTCATGATTCATGATTCAATTCATGATTCATGATTCAAATCATGATTCAATTCATGATTCATAATTCAATTCATGATTTATGATTCAATTCATGATTCATGATTAAATTCATGATTCATGATTCGATTCATGATTAATGATTTATGATTCGTTTCATGATTCATGATTCATTTCATGATTCGTGTTTTGATTCATAATTCATGATTCAATTCATGATTCATGATTCAATTCATGATTCATGATTCGATTCATTATTCATGATTCATGATTCATGATTCTTGATTCATTTCATGATTCATGATTCAAATCATGATTCATGTTTCGATTCATAATTCATGATTCGATTCATGATTCATGATTCGATTCATGATTCATGATTCGATTCATGATTCATGATTCATGATTCGATTCATGATTCATGATTCAATTCATGATTTATGATTTATGATTCAATTTATGATTCAATTCATGATTCATGATTTAATTCATGATTCATGATTCATGATTCAATTCATGATTCATTTCATGATTCATTTCATGATTCATGATGCAATTCATGATTCATGATTCAATTTATGATTCATGATTCAATTCATGTTTCATGATTCGATTCATGATTCATGATTCAATTCATGATTCATGATTCATGATTCAATTCATGATTTATGATTTGATTCATGATTCATGATTCATGATTCGATTCATGATTCATGATTCAATTAATGATTCATGATTCGATTTATGATTCATGATTCAATTCATGATTCATGATTTATGATTCAATTCATGATTCAATTCATGATTCATGATCCAATTTTGATTCAAGATTCATGATTTGATTCATGATTCATGATTCGATTCATGATTCATGATTCATGATTCACGATTCATGATTTGATTCATGATTCATGATTCGATTCATGATTCATGATTCATGATTCAATTCATGATTTATGATTTATGATTCAATTTATGATTCAATTCATGATTCATGATTCAATTCATGATTCATGATTCATGATTCAATTCATGATTCATTAATCAATTCATGATTCATGATTTGATTCATGATTCATGATTCAATTCATGATTCATTTCATGATTCATGATTCATGATTCATGATTCAATTCATGATTCATGATTTATGATTCAATTCATGATTCATGATTCATGATTCATGATTCAATTCATGATTCATGATTCATGATTCATGATTCAATTCATGATTTATTTCATGATTCATGATTCAATTCATGATTCATGATTTATGATTCAAATTATGATTCATGATTCATTATTTAATTCATGATTCATGATTCGATTCATGATTCATGATTCAATTCATGATTCATGATTCATGATTCAATTCATGATTCATGATTCAATTCATGATTCATGATTCATGATTCAATTCATGATTCATGATTCAATTCATGATTCATGATTCATGATTCAATTCATGATTCATTTCATGATTCATGATTCAATTCATGATTCATTTCATGATTCATGATTCAATTCATGATTCATGATTCAATTCATGATTCATTTCATGATTCTTGATTCAATTCATGATTCATGATTCAATTCATGATTCATTTCATGATTCATGATTTAATTCATGATTCATGATTCATGATTCAATTCATGATTCATGATTCAATTCATGATTCATTTCATGATTCATGATTCATTTCATGATTCATGATGCAATTCATGATTCATGATTCAATTTATGATTCATGATTCAATTCATGTTTCATGATTCGATTCATGATTCATGATTCAATTCATGATTCATGATTCATGATTCAATTCATGATTTATGATTTGATTCATGATTCATGATTCATTATTCAATTCATGATTCATGATTCAATTAATGATTCATGATTCGATTTATGATTCATGATTCAATTCATGATTCATGATTTATGATTCAATTCAAGATTCAATTCATGATTCATGATTCAATTCATGATTCAAGATTCATGATTTGATTCATGATTCATGATTCAATTCATGATTCGTGATTCATGATTCATTTCATGATTCAATTCATGATTCATGATTCATGATTCATGATTCAATTCATGATTCATGATTCAAATCATGATTCAATTCATGATTCATAATTCAATTCATGATTTATGATTCAATTCATGATTCATGATTAAATTCATGATTCATGATTCGATTCATGATTAATGATTTATGATTCGTTTCATGATTCATGATTCATTTCATGATTCGTGTTTTGATTCATAATTCATGATTCAATTCATGATTCATGATTCAATTCATGATTCATGATTCGATTCATTATTCATGATTCATGATTCATGATTCGATTCATGATTCTTGATTCATTTCATGATTCATGATTCATGATTCAAATCATGATTCATGTTTCGATTCATAATTCATGATTCGATTCATGATTCATGATTCAATTCATGATTCATGATTCGATTCATTATTCATGATTCATGATTCATGATTCAATTCATGATTCTTGATTCATTTCATGATTCATGATTCATGATTCAAATCATGATTCATGTTTCGATTCATAATTCATGATTCGATTCATGATTCATTATTCGATTCATGGATTTATGATTCATAATTCATGATTCGATTCATGATTCATGAGTCAAATTATGATTCATGATTCAATTCATGATTCATGATTCGATTCATGATTCATGATTCACGATTCAATTCATGATTCATGATTTGATTCATGATTCATGATTCAATTCATGATTTATGATTTATGATTCAATTTATGATTCAATTCATGATTCATGATTCAATTCATGATTTCATGATTCATGATTCAATTCATGATTCATTAATCAATGCATGATTCATGATTTGATTCATGATTCATGATTCAATTCATGATTCATGATTCAATTCATGATTTATGATTTATGATTCAATTTATGATTCAATTCATGATTCATGATTCAATTCATGATTCATGATTCAATTCATGATTCATTAATCAATTCATGATTCATGATTTGATTCATGATTCATGATTCAATTCATGATTCATGATTCAATTCATGATTCAATTCATGATTCATGATTCAATTCATGATTCATGATTCAATTCATGATTCATGATTTATGATTCAATTCATGAATCATGATTCATGATTCATGATTCAATTCATGATTCATGATTCATGATTCATGATTCAATTCATGATTCATGATTTATGATTCAAATTATGATTCATGATTCATTATTTAATTCATGATTCATGATTCGATTCATGATTCATGATTCAATTCATGATTCATGATTCATGATTCAATTCATGATTCATGATTCAATTCATGATTCATGATTCATAATTCAATTCATGATTCATGATTCAATTCATGATTCATGATTCATGATTTGATTCATGATTCATGATTTGATTCATGATTCATGATTCAATTCATGATTCATTTCATGATTTCATGATTCAATTCATGATTCATTTCATGATTCATGATTCAATTCATGATTCATGATTCATGATTCAATTCATGATTCATTTCATGATTCTTGATTCAATTCATGATTCATGATTCAATTCATGATTCATTTCATGATTCATGATTTAATTCATGATTCATGATTCATGATTCATTTCATGATTCATGATTCATTTCATGATTCATGATTCATTTCATGATTCATGATGCAATTCATGATTCATGATTCAATTCATGTTTCATGATTCGATTCATGATTCATGATTCAATTCATGATTCATGATTCATGATTCAATTCATGATTTATGATTTGATTCATGATTCATGATTCATTATTCGATTCATGATTCATGATTCATGATTCAATTCATGATTCATGATTCATGATTCATGATTCAATTCATGATTCATGATTTAATTAATGATTCATGATTTGATTTATGATTCATGATTCAATTCATGATTCATGATTTATGATTCAATTCATGATTCAATTCATGATTCATGATTCAATTCATGATTCAAGATTCATGATTTGATTCATGATTCATGATTCAATTCATGACTCATGATTCATGATTCATTTCATGATTCAATTCAAGATTCATGATTCATGATTAATGATTCAATTCATGATTCATGATTCAAATCATGATTCAATTCATGATTCATAATTCAATTCATGATTTATGATTCAATTCATGATTCATGATTAAATTCATGATTCATGATTCGATTCATGATTAATGATTTATGATTCGTTTCATGATTCATGATTCATTTCATGAATCATGTTTCGATTCATAATTCATGATTCGATTCATTATTCGTGATTCATGATTCATGATTCGATTCATGATTCTTGATTCATTTCATGATTCATGATTCATGATTCAAATCATGAATCATGTTTCGATTCATAATTCATGATTCGATTCATGATTCATGATTTGATTCATGATTCATGATTCGATTCATGATTCATGATTCATGATTCACGATTCAATTCATGATTCATGATTCGATTCATGATTCATGATTCATGTTTCATGATTCAATTCATGATTTATGATTTATGATTCAATTCATGATTCATGATTCAATTCATGATTCATGATTCAATTCATGATTCATGATTAATGATTCATGATTCAATTCATGATTCATGATTCGATTTATGATTCATGATTCATGTTTCATGATTCAATTCATGATTCATGATTCGATTCATGATTCATGATTCAATTCATGATTCATGATTTATGATTCAATTCATGATTCAATTCATGATTCATGATTCAAATCATGATTCAATTCATGATTCATAATTCAATTCATGATTTATGATTCAATTCATGATTCATGATTTATGATTCAATTCAAGAATCATGATTCATGATTCATGATTAAATTCATGATTCATGATTCATAATTCATGATTCAATTCATGATTCATGATTCAAATCATGATTCAATTCATGATTCATAATTCAATTCATGATTTATGATTCAATTCATGATTCATAATTAAATTCATGATTCATGATTCGATTCATGATTAATGATTTATGATTCGTTTCATGATTCATGATTCATTTCATGATTCGTGTTTCGATTCATAATTCATGATTCAATTCATGATTCATGATTCGATTCATGATTCATGATTCATAATTCATGATTTGATTCATGATTCATGATTCATGAGTCAAATTATGATTCATGATTCAATTCATGATTCATGATTCGATTCATGATTCATGATTCATGATTCACGATTCAATTCATGATTCATGATTCGATTCATGATTCATGATTCAATTCATGATTCATTAATCAATTCATGATTTATGATTTGATTCATGATTCATGATTCATGATTCAATTCATGATTCATTTCATGATTCATGATTCAATTCATGATTCATGATTCAATTCATGATTCATGATTTATGATTCAATTCATGAATCATGATTCATGATTCATGATTCAATTCATGATTCATGATTCATGATTCATGATTCAATTCATGATTCATGATTCAAATCATGATTCAATTCATGATTCATAATTCAATTCATGATTTATGATTCAATTCATGATTCATAATTAAATTCATGATTCATGATTCGATTCATGATTAATGATTTATGATTCGTTTCATGATTCATGATTCATTTCATGATTCATGTTTTGATTCATAATTCATGATTCGATTCATGATTCATGATTCGATTCATGATTCATGATTCATAATTCATGATTTGATTCATGATTCATGATTCATGAGTCAAATTATGATTCATGATTCAATTCATGATTCATGATTCGATTCATGATTCATGATTCATGATTCACGATTCAATTCATGATTCATGATTCGATTCATGATTCATGATTCAATTCATGATTCATTAATCAATTCATGATTTATGATTTGATTCATGATTCATGATTCATGATTCAATTCATGATTCATTTCATGATTCATGATTCAATTCATGATTCATGATTCAATTCATGATTCATGATTTATGATTCAATTCATGAATCATGATTCATGATTCATGATTCAATTCATGATTCATGATTCATGATTCATGATTCAATTCATGATTCATTTCATGATTCATGATTCAATTCATGATTCATGATTTATGATTCAAATTATGATTCATGATTCATTATTTAATTCATGATTCATGATTCGATTCATGATTCATGATTCAATTCATGATTCATGATTCATGATTCAATTCATGATTCATGATTCAATTCATGATTCATGATTCATGATTCAATTCATGATTCATGATTCATGATTCGATTCATGATTTATGATTCAATTCATAATTTATGATTTATGATACAATTTATGATTCAATTCATGATTCATGATTCAATTCATGAATTATGATTCATGATTCGATTCATGATTTATGATTCAATTCATGATTCATGATTCATTTTTTAATTCATGATTCATGATTCATGATTGAAGATTCAATTCATGATTCATGATTCATGATTCGATTCATGATTTATGATTCAATTCATGATTCATGATTCATTTTTTAATTCATGATTCATGATTCATGATTCAAGATTCAATTCATGATTCATGATTCAATTCATGATTCATGATTCGATTCATGATTCATGATTCATGATTCATGATTCAATTCATGATTCATGATTCGATTCATGATTCAGGATTCAAGATTCAATTCATGATTCATGATTCAATTCATGATTCATGATTCGATTCATGATTCATGATTCATGATTCATGATTCAATTCATGATTCATGATTCGATTCATGATTCATGATTCAATTCATGATTCATGATTTATGATTCAATTCATGATTCAATTGATGATTCATGATTCAATTCATGATTCATGATTCATGATTCAATTGATGATTCATGATTCATGATTTGATTCATGATTCTTGATTTAATTCATGATTCATTTCATGATTCATGATTCAATTCATGATTCATTTCATGATTCGTGATTCGATTCATGATTCATGATTCGATTCATTATTCATGATTCATGATTCATGATTCGATTCATGATTCTTGATTCATTTCATGATTCATGATTCATGATTCAAATCATGATTCATGTTTCGATTCATAATTCATGATTCGATTCATGATTCATGATTTGATTCATGATTCATGATTCGATTCATGATTCATGATTCATGATTCACGATTCAATTCATGATTCATGATTCGATTCATGATTCATGATTCAATTCATGATTTATGATTTATGATTCAATTCATGATTCATGATTCAATTCATGATTCATGATTCAATTCATGATTCATGATTAATGATTCATGATTCAATTCATGATTCATGATTCAATTCATGATTCATGATTCGATTTATGATTCATGATTCATGATTCAATTCATGATTCATGATTCGATTCATGATTCATGATTCAATTCATGATTCATGATTTATGATTCAATTCATGATTCAATTCATGATTCATGATTCAATTCATGATTCATGATTCAAATCATGATTCAATTCATGATTCATAATTCAATTCATGATTTATGATTCAATTCATGATTCATGATTTATGATTCAATTCATGAATTGAGATTCATGATTCATGATTAAATTCATGATTCATGATTCATAATTCATGATTCAATTCATGATTCATGATTCAAATCATGATTCAATTCATGATTCATAATTCAATACATGATTTATGATTCAATTCATGATTCATAATTAAATTCATGATTCATGATTCGATTCATGATTAATGATTTATGATTCGATTCATAATTCATGATTCAATTCATGATTCATGATTCAATTCATGATTCATGATTCGATTCATTATTCATGATTCATGATTCTTGATTCGATTCATGATTCTTGATTCATTTCATGATTCCTGATTCATGATTCAAATCATGATTCATGTTTTGATTCATAATTCATGATTCGATTCATGATTCATGATTCGATTCATGATTCATGATTCATAATTCATGATTTGATTCATGATTCATGATTCATGAGTCAAATTATGATTCATGATTCAATTCATGATTCATGATTCGATTCATGATTCATGATTCATGATTCACGATTCAATTCATGATTCATGATTCGATTCATGATTCATGATTCACTTCATGATTTATGATTCAATTTATGATTCAATTCATGATTCATGATTCAATTCATGATTCATGATTCATGATTCAATTCATTATTCATTAATCAATTCATGATTTATGATTTGATTCATGATTCATGATTCATGATTCAATTCATGATTCATTTCATGATTCATGATTCAATTCATGATTCATGATTCAATTCATGATTCATGATTTATGATTCAATTCATGAATCATGATTCATGATTCATGATTCAATTCATGATTCATGATTCATGATTCATGATTCAATTCATGATTCATTTCATGATTCATGATTCAATTCATGATTCATGATTTATGATTCAAATTATGATTCATGATTCATTATTTAATTCATGATTCATGATTCGATTCATGATTCATGATTCAATTCATGATTCATGATTCATGATTCAATTCATGATTCATGATTCAATTCATGATTCATGATTCATGATTCAATTCATGATTCATGATTCATGATTCGATTCATGATTCATGATTCAATTCATGATTCATGATTCAATTCATGATTCATGATTCATGTTTCATGATTCAATTCATGATTCATGATTCAATTCATGATTCATGATTCGATTCATGATTCATGATTCATGAATCGATTCATGATTCATGATTCGATTCATGATTCATGATTCGATTCATGATTCATGATTCGATTCATGATTCATGATTCATGATTCATGATTCATGATTCATGATTCATGAATCGATTCATGATTCATGATTCGATTCATGATTCATGATTCATAATTCAATTCATGATTCATGATTCGATTCATGATTCATAATTCATGATTCATGATTTATGATTCAATTCATGATTTATGATTTATGATACAATTTATGATTCAATTCATGATTCATGATTCAATTCATGAATTATGATTCATGATTCGATTCATGATTTATGATTCAATTCATGATTCATGATTCATTTTTTAATTCATGATTCATGATTCATGATTCAAGATTCAATTCATGATTCATGATTCATGATTCGATTCATGATTTATGATTCAATTCATGATTCATGATTCATTTTTTAATTCATGATTCATGATTCAAGATTCAATTCAAGATTCATGATTCAATTCATGATTCATGATTCGATTCATGATTCATGATTGATGATTCATGATTCAAATCATGATTCATGATTCGATTCATGATTAATGATTCAATTCATGATTCATGATTTATGATTCAATTCATGATTCAATTAATGATTCATGATTTGATTTATGATTCATGATTCAATTCATGATTCATGATTTATGATTCAATTCATGATTCAATTCATGATTCATGATTCAATTCATGATTCATGATTCATGATTCAATTCATGATTCATGATTCGATTCATGATTCATGATTCAATTCATGATTCATGATTTATGATTCAATTCATGATTCAATTGATGATTCATGATTCATGATTTGATTCATGATTCTTGATTTAATTCATGATTCATTTCATGATTCATGATTCAATTCATGATTCATTTCATGATTCATGATTCAATTCATGATTCATTTCATGATTCATGATTCATTTTATGATTCTTGATTCAATTCATGATTCATGATTCAATTCATGATTCATTTCATGATTCATGATTTAATTCATGATTCATGATTCATGATTCAATTCATGATTCATTTCATGATTCATGATTCATTTCATGATTCATGATTTAATTCATGATTAATGATTCATGATGCAATTCATGATTCATGATGCAATTCATGATTTATGATTCAATTCATGATTCATGATTCAATTCATGTTTCATGATTCAATTCATGATTCATGATTCAATTCATGATTCATGATTCATGATTCAATTCATGATTCATGATTCGATTCATGATTCACGATTCGATTCATGATTCATGATTTAATTAAAGATTCATGATTCGATTTATGATTCATGATTCAATTCATGATTCATGATTTATGATTCAATTCATGATTCAATTCATGATTCATGATTCAATTCATGATTCGAGATTCATGATTCGAGATTCATGATTTGATTCATGATTCATGATTCAATGCATGATTCATGATTCATGATTCATTTCATGATTCAATTCATGATTCATGATTCATGATTCATGATTCGATTCATTATTCATGATTCATGATTCATGATTCGATTCATGATTCTTGATTCATTTCATGATTCATGATTCATGATTCAAATCATGATTCATGTTTCGATTCATAATTCATGATTCGATTCATGATTCGATTCATGATTCATGATTCATAATTCATGATTCGATTCATGATTCATGATTCATGATTCATGATTCAATACATGATTCATGATTCAATTCATGATTCATGATTCGATTCATGATTCATGATTCACGATTCAATTCATGATTCATGATTCGATTCATGATTCATGATTCAATTCATGATTTATGATTTATGATTCAATTTATGATTCAATTCATGATTCATGATTCAATTCATGATTCATGATTCATGATTCAATTCATGATTCATGATTCATGATTCATGATTCATGATTCATGATTCGATTTATGATTCATGATTCAATTCATGATTCATGATTCAGTTCATGATTCATGATTCAATTCATGATTCATGATTCATGATTCAATTCATGATTCATGATTCGATTCATGATTCATGATTCAATTCATGATTCATGATTCATGATTCAATTCATGATTCATTTCATGATTCATGATTCAATTCATGATTCATGATTCATGATTCGATTCATGATTCATTAATCAATTCATGATTCATGATTTGATTCATGATTTATGATTCAATTCATGAATCAAGATTTATGATTCATGATTCAATTCATGATTCATGATTCAATTCATGATTCATTTCATGATTCATGATTCAATTTATGATTCATGATTCAATTCATGATTCATGATTTATGATTCAATTCATGAATCATGATTCATGATTCATGATTCAATTCATGATTCATGATTCATGATTCGTGATTCAATTCATGATTCATTTCATGATTCATGATTCATGATTTATGATTCAAATCATGATTCATGATTCATTATTTAATTCATGATTCATGATTCAATTCATGATTCATGATTCAATTCATGATTCATGATTCATGATCCAATTCATGAATTATGATTCAATTCATGATTTATGATTCATGATTCAATTCATGATTCATGATTCATGATTCGTGATTCAATTCATGATTCATTTCATGATTCATGATTCAATTCATGATTCATGATTTATGATTCAAATCATGATTCATGATTCATTATTTAATTCATGATTCATGATTCAATTCATGATTCATGATTCAATTCATGATTCATGATTCATGATCCAATTCATGAATTATGATTCAATTCATGATTTATGATTCATGATTCAATTCATGATTTATGATTCATGATTCAATTCATGATTCGATTCATGATTCATGATTCAATTCATGATTCATGATTCGATTCATGATTCATAATTCATGATTTGATTCATGATTCATGATTCATAATTCAATTCATGATTTATGATTCAATTCATGATTCATGATTCAATTCACGATTCATGATTCAATTCATGATTCATGATTAAATGATTCAATTCATGATTCATGATTCGATTCATGATTCATGATTCAATTCATGATTCATGATTTATGATTCAATTCATGATTCATGATTCAATTCATGTTTCATGATTCAATTCATGATTCATGATTCATGATTCAATTCATGATTCATGATTCATGATTCAATACATGATTCATGATTCATGATTCGATTCAAGATTCATGATTCATAATTCATGATTCGATTCATGATTCATGATTCATGATTCATGAGTCAAATTATGATTCATGATTCAATTCATGATTCATGATTCGATTCATAATTCATGATTCATGATTCACGATTCAATTCATGATTCATGATTCGATTCATGATTTATGATTCAATTCATGATTTATGATTTATGATTCAGTTTATGATTCAATTCATGATTCATGATTCAATTCATGATTCATGATTCATGATTCATGATTCAATTCATGATTCATTAATCAATTCATGATTTATGATTTGATTCATGATTCTTGATTCAATTCATGATTCATTTCATGATTCATGATTCAATTCATGATTCATGATTTATGATTCAATTCATGAATCATGATTCATGATTCATGATTCAATTCATGATTCATGATTCATGATTCAATTCATGATTCATTTCATGATTCATGATTCAATTCATGATTCATGATTTATGATTCAAATTATGATTCATGATTCATTATTTAATTCATGATTCATGATTCGATTCATGATTCATGATTCAATTCATGATTCATGATTCATGATTCATGATTCGATTCATGATTCATGATTCGATTCATGATTCATGATTCAATTCATGATTCATGATTCAATTCATGATTCATGATTCATAATTCATGATTCGATTTATGATTCATGATTCATGTTTCATGATTCAATTCATGATTCATAATTCAATTCATGATTCATGATTCGATTCATGATTCATGATTCATGAATCGATTCATGATTCATGATTCATGATTCATGATTCATGATTCATGATTCGATTCATGATTCATGATTCATAATTCAATTCATGATTCATGATTCGATTCATGATTCATAATTCATGATTTATGATTCAATTCATGATTTATGATTTATGATACAATTTATGATTCAATTCATGATTCATGATTCAATTCATGATTCATGATTCATGATTCGATTCATGATTTATGATTAAATTCATGATTCATGATTCATTTTTTAATTCATGATTCATGATTCATGATTCAAGATTCAATTCATGATTCATGATTCAATTCATGATTCATGATTCAATTCATGATTCATGATTTAAATCATGATTCATGATTTAAATCATGATTCATGATTTGATTTATGATTCTTGATTTAATTCATGATTCATTTCATGATTCATGATTCAATTCATGATTCATTTCATGATTCATGATTCAATTCATGATTCATTTCATGATTCATGATTCATGATTTAAATCATGATTCAATTCATGATTCATGATTCAATTCATGATTCATTTCATGATTCATGATTTAATTCATGATTCATGATTCATGATTCAATTCATGATTCATTTCATGATTCATGATTCATTTCATGATTCATGATTTAATTCATGATTAATGATTCATGATTCAAATCATGATTCATGTTTTGATTCATAATTCATGATTCGATTCATGATTCATGATTCGATTCATGATTCATGATTCATAATTCATGATTCGATTCATGATTCATGATTCATGATTCATGAGTCAAATTATGATTCATGATTCTATTCATGATTCATGATTCGATTCAAAATTCATGATTCATGATTCACGATTCAATTCATGATTCATGATTCGATTCATGATTCATGATTCAATTCATGATTTATGATTTATGATTCAATTTATGATTCAATTCATGATTCATGATTCAATTCATGATTCATGATTCAATTCATTAATCATTAATCAATTCATGATTTATGATTTGATTCATGATTCATGATTCAATTCATGATTCATTTCATGATTCATGATTCAATTCATGATTCATGATTCAATTCATGATTCATGATTCATGATTCAATTCATGATTCATGATTCATGATTCATGATTCAATTCATGATTCATGATTCAATTCATGATTCAATTCATGATTCATGATTTATGATTCAAATTATGATTCATGATTCATTATTTAATTCATGATTCGATTCATAATTCATGATTCATGATTCACGATTCAATTCATGATTCATGATTCGATTCATGATTCATGATTCAATTCATGATTTATGATTTATGATTCAATTTATGATTCAATTCATGATTCATGATTCAATTCATGATTCATGATTTATGATTCAATTCATGATTTATTAATCAATTCATGATTTATGATTTGATTCATGATTCATGATTCAACTCATGATTCATTTCATGATTCATGATTCAATTCATGATTCATGATTCAATTCATGATTCATGATTTATGATTCAATTCATGATTCATGATTCAATTCATGATTCATGATTCATGATCCAATTCATGAATTATGATTCAATTCATGATTTATGATTCATGATTCAATTCATGATTTATGATTCATGATTCAATTCATGATTCGATTCATGATTCATGATTCAATTCATGATTCATGATTCGATTCATGATTCATAATTCATGATTTGATTCATGATTCATGATTCATAATTCAATTCATGATTTATGATTCAATTCATGATTCATGATTCAATTCACGATTCATGATTCAATTCATGATTCATGATTAAATGATTCAATTCATGATTCATGATTCGATTCATGATTCATGATTCAATTCATGATTCATGATTTATGATTCAATTCATGATTCATGATTCAATTCATGTTTCATGATTCAATTCATGATTCATGATTCATGATTCAATTCATGATTCATGATTCATGATTCAATACATGATTCATGATTCATGATTCGATTCAAGATTCATGATTCATAATTCATGATTCGATTCATGATTCATGATTCATGATTCATGAGTCAAATTATGATTCATGATTCAATTCATGATTCATGATTCGATTCATAATTCATGATTCATGATTCACGATTCAATTCATGATTCATGATTCGATTCATGATTTATGATTCAATTCATGATTTATGATTTATGATTCAGTTTATGATTCAATTCATGATTCATGATTCAATTCATGATTCATGATTCATGATTCATGATTCAATTCATGATTCATTAATCAATTCATGATTTATGATTTGATTCATGATTCTTGATTCAATTCATGATTCATTTCATGATTCATGATTCAATTCATGATTCATGATTCAATTCATGATTCATGATTTATGATTCAATTCATGAATCATGATTCATGATTCATGATTCAATTCATGATTCATGATTCATGATTCAATTCATGATTCATTTCATGATTCATGATTCAATTCATGATTCATGATTTATGATTCAAATTATGATTCATGATTCATTATTTAATTCATGATTCATGATTCGATTCATGATTCATGATTCAATTCATGATTCATGATTCATGATTCATGATTCGATTCATGATTCATGATTCGATTCATGATTCATGATTCAATTCATGATTCATGATTCAATTCATGATTCATGATTCATAATTCATGATTCGATTTATGATTCATGATTCATGTTTCATGATTCAATTCATGATTCATAATTCAATTCATGTTTCATGATTCGATTCATGATTCATGATTCATGAATCGATTCATGATTCATGATTCATGATTCATGATTCATGATTCATGATTCGATTCATGATTCATGATTCATAATTCAATTCATGATTCATGATTCGATTCATGATTCATAATTCATGATTTATGATTCAATTCATGATTTATGATTTATGATACAATTTATGATTCAATTCATGATTCATGATTCAATTCATGATTCATGATTCATGATTCGATTCATGATTTATGATTAAATTCATGATTCATGATTCATTTTTTAATTCATGATTCATGATTCATGATTCAAGATTCAATTCATGATTCATGATTCAATTCATGATTCATGATTCAATTCATGATTCATGATTCAATTCATGATTCAATTCATGATTCATTTCATGATTCATGATTCAATTCATGATTCATTTCATGATTCATGATTCAATTCATGATTCATGATTCAATTCATGATTCATTTCATGATTCTTGATTCAATTCATGATTCATGATTCAATTCATGATTCATTTCATGATTCATGATTTAATTCATGATTCATGATTCATGATTCAATTCATGATTCATTTCATGATTCATGATTCATTTCATGATTCATGATGCAATTCATGATTCATGATTCAATTTATGATTCATGATTCAATTCATGTTTCATGATTCATTTCATGATTCATGATTCAATTTATGATTCATGATTCAATTCATGATTCATGATTTATGATTCAATTCATGAATCATGATTCATGATTCATGATTCAATTCATGATTCATGATTCATGATTCGTGATTCAATTCATGATTCATTTCATGATTCATGATTCATGATTTATGATTCAAATCATGATTCATGATTCATTATTTAATTCATGATTCATGATTCAATTCATGATTCATGATTCAATTCATGATTCATGATTCATGATCCAATTCATGAATTATGATTCAATTCATGATTTATGATTCATGATTCAATTCATGATTCATGATTCATGATTCGTGATTCAATTCATGATTCATTTCATGATTCATGATTCAATTCATGATTCATGATTTATGATTCAAATCATGATTCATGATTCATTATTTAATTCATGATTCATGATTCAATTCATGATTCATGATTCAATTCATGATTCATGATTCATGATCCAATTCATGAATTATGATTCAATTCATGATTTATGATTCATGATTCAATTCATGATTTATGATTCATGATTCAATTCATGATTCGATTCATGATTCATGATTCAATTCATGATTCATGATTCGATTCATGATTCATAATTCATGATTTGATTCATGATTCATGATTCATAATTCAATTCATGATTTATGATTCAATTCATGATTCATGATTCAATTCACGATTCATGATTCAATTCATGATTCATGATTAAATGATTCAATTCATGATTCATGATTCGATTCATGATTCATGATTCAATTCATGATTCATGATTTATGATTCAATTCATGATTCATGATTCAATTCATGTTTCATGATTCAATTCATGATTCATGATTCATGATTCAATTCATGATTCATGATTCATGATTCAATACATGATTCATGATTCATGATTCAATTCATGATTTATGATTCAATTCATGATTCATGATTCAATTCATGATTCATGATTCGTTTCATGATTCATGATTCATTTCATGATTCGTGTTTCGATTCATAATTCATGATTCAATTCATGATTCATGATTCAATTCATGATTCATGATTCGATTCATTATTCATGATTCATGATTCATGATTCGATTCATGATTCTTGATTCATTTCATGATTCATGATTCATGATTCAATCATGATTCATGTTTTGATTCATAATTCATGATTCGATTCATGATTCATGATTCGATTCATGATTCATGATTCGATTCAAGATTCATGATTCATAATTCATGATTCGATTCATGATTCATGATTCATGATTCGATTCATGATTCATGATTCATGATTCATGAGTCAAATTATGATTCATGATTCAATTCATGATTCATGATTCGATTCATAATTCATGATTCATGATTCACGATTCAATTCATGATTCATGATTCGATTCATGATTTATGATTCAATTCATGATTTATGATTTATGATTCAGTTTATGATTCAATTCATGATTCATGATTCAATTCATGATTCATGATTCATGATTCATGATTCAATTCATGATTCATTAATCAATTCATGATTTATGATTTGATTCATGATTCTTCATTCAATTCATGATTCATTTCATGATTCATGATTCAATTCATGATTCATGATTCAATTCATGATTCATGATTTATGATTCAATTCATGAATCATGATTCATGATTCATGATTCAATTCATGATTCATGATTCATGATTCAATTCATGATTCATTTCATGATTCATGATTCAATTCATGATTCATGATTTATGATTCAAATTATGATTCATGATTCATTATTTAATTCATGATTCGATTCATGATTCATGATTCAATTCATGATTCATGATTCATGATTCATGATTCAATTCATGATTCATGATTCAATTCATGATTCATGATTCATGATTCGATTCATGATTCATGATTCAATTCATGATTCATGATTCATGATTCGATTCATGATTCACGATTCAATTCATGATTCATTAATCAATTCATGATTTATGATTTGATTCATGATTCATGATTCAATTTATGATTCATTTCATGATTCATGATTCAATTCATGATTCATGATTCAATTCATGATTCATGATTCATGATTCATGATTCATGATTCAATTCATGATTCATGATTCATGATTCAGGATTCAATTCATGATTCATTTCATGATTCATGATTCAATTCATGATTCATGATTTATGATTCAAATTATAATTCATGATTCATTATTTAATTCATGATTCATGATTCGATTCATGATTCATGATTCAATTCATGATTCATGATTCATGATTCAATTCATGATTCATGATTCAATTCATGATTCATGATTCATGATTCAATTCATGATTCATGATTCAATTCATGATTCATGATTCAATTCATGATTCATGATTCAATTCATGATTCATTTCATGATTCATGATTCAATTCATGATTCATGATTCGATTCATGATTCATGATTCATAATTCATGATTCGATTTATGATTCATGATTCATGTTTCATGATTCAATTCATGATTCATGATTCAATTCATGATTCATGATTCGATTCATGATTCATGATTCATGATTCGATTCATGATTCATGATTCGATTCATGATTCATGATTCATGATTCATGATTCGATTCATGATTCATGATTCGATTCATGATTCATGATTCGATTCATGATTCATGATTCATGATTCATGATTCATGATTCATGATTCGATTCATGATTCATGATTCATGATTCATGATTCATGATTCATGAATCGATTCATGATTCATGATTCGATTCATGATTCATGATTCACGATTCAATTCATGATTCATGATTTGATTCATGATTCATGATTCAATTCATGATTTATGATTTATGATTCAATTTATGATTCAATTCATGATTCATGATTCAATTCATGATTCATGATTCATGATTCAATTCATGATTCATTAATCAATTCATGATTCATGATTTGATTCATGATTCATGATTCAATTCATGATTCATTTCATGATTCATGATTCAATTCATGATTCATGATTCAATTCATGATTCATGATTCAATTCATGATTCATGATTTATGATTCAATTCATGAATCATGATTCATAATTCATAATTCAATTCATGATTCATGATTCATGATTCATGATTCAATTCATGATTCATTTCATGATTCATGATTCAATTCATGATTCATGATTTATGATTCAAATTATGATTCATGATTCATTATTTAATTCATGATTCATGATTCGATTCATGATTCATGATTCAATTCATGATTCATGATTCAATTCATGATTCAATTCATGATTCATTTCATGATTCATGATTCAATTCATGATTCATGATTCAATTCATGATTCATGATTCAATTCATGATTCATTTCATGATTCTTGATTCAATTCATGATTCATGATTCAATTCATGATTCATTTCATGATTCATGATTTAATTCATGATTCATGATTCATGATTCAATTCATGATTCATTTCATGATTCATGATTCATTTCATGATTCATGATGCAATTCATGATTCATGATTCAATTTATGATTCATGATTCAATTCATGTTTCATGATTCATTTCATGATTCATGATTCAATTTATGATTCATGATTCAATTCATGATTCATGATTTATGATTCAATTCATGAATCATGATTCATGATTCATGATTCAATTCATGATTCATGATTCATGATTCGTGATTCAATTCATGATTCATTTCATGATTCATGATTCATGATTTATGATTCAAATCATGATTCATGATTTATTATTTAATTCATGATTCATGATTCAATTCATGATTCATGATTCAATTCATGATTCATGATTCATGATCCAATTCATGAATTATGATTCAATTCATGATTTATGATTCATGATTCAATTCATGATTCATGATTCATGATTCGTGATTCAATTCATGATTCATTTCATGATTCATGATTCAATTCATGATTCATGATTTATGATTCAAATCATGATTCATGATTCATTATTAATTCATGATTCATGATTCAATTCATGATTCATGATTCAATTCATGATTCATGATTCATGATCCAATTCATGAATTATGATTCAATTCATGATTTATGATTCATGATTCAATTCATGATTTATGATTCATGATTCATTCATGATTCGATTCATGATTCATGATTCAATTCATGATTCATATTCAATTCATGATTTATGATTCAATTCATGATTCATGATTCAATTCACAATTCATGATTCAATTCATGATTCATGATTAAATGATTCAATTCATGATTCATGATTCGATTCATGATTCATGATTCAATTCATGATTCATGATTTATGATTCAATTCATGATTCATGATTCAATTCATGTTTCATGATTCAATTCATGATTCATGATTCATGATTCAATTCATGATTCATGATCATGATTCAATACATGATTCATGATTCATGATTCAATTCATGATTTATGATTCAATTCATGATTCATGATTCAATTCATGATTCATGATTCGTTTCATGATTCATGATTCATTTCATGATTCGTGTTTCGATTCATAATTCATGATTCAATTCATGATTCATGATTCAATTCATGATTCATGATTCGATTCATTATTCATGATTCATGATTCATGATTCGATTCATGATTCTTGATTCATTTCAATGATTCATGATTCATGATTCAATCATGATTCATGTTTTGATTCATAATTCATGATTCGATTCATGATTCATGATTCGATTCATGATTCATGATTCGATTCAAGATTCATGATTCATAATTCATGATTCGATTCATGATTCATGATTCATGATTCATGAGTCAAATTATGATTCATGATTCAATTCATGATTCATGATTCGATTCATAATTCATGATTCATGATTCACGATTCAATTCATGATTCATGATTCGATTCATGATTTATGATTCAATTCATGATTTATGATTTATGATTCAGTTTATGATTCAATTCATGATTCATGATTCAATTCATGATTCATGATTCATGATTCATGATTCAATTCAATGAGTCATTAATCAATTCATGATTTATGATTTGATTCATGATTCTTGATTCAATTCATGATTCATTTCATGATTCATGATTCAATTCATGATTCATGATTCAATTCATGATTCATGATTTATGATTCAATTCATGAATCATGATTCATGATTCATGATTCAATTCATGATTCATGATTCATGATTCAAATTATGATTCATTTCATGATTCAAGATTCAATTCATGATTCATGATTTATGATTCAAATTATGATTCATGATTCATTATTTAATTCATGATTCATGATTCGATTCATGATTCATGATTCAATTCATGATTCATGATTCATGATTCATGATTCAATTCATGATTCATGATTCAATTCATGATTCATGATTCATGATTCGATTCATGATTCATGATTCAATTCATGATTCATGATTCGATTCATGATTCATGATTCATAATTCATGATTCGATTTATGATTCATGATTCATGTTTCATGATTCAATTCATGATTCATGATTCAATTCATGATTCATGATTCGATTCATGATTCATGAATCGATTCATGATTCATGATTCATGATTCATGATTCATGATTCATGATTCGATTCATGATTCATGATTCATAATTCAATTCATGATTCATGATTCGATTCATGATTCATAATTCATGATTCATGATTTATGATTCAATTCATGATTATGATTTATGATACAATTTATGATTCAATTCATGATTCATGATTCAATTCATGATTCATGATTCATGATTCGATTCATGATTTATGATTAAATTCATGATTCATGATTCATTTTTTAATTCATGATTCATGATTCATGATTCATGATTCATGATTCATGAATCGATTCATGATTCATGATTCGATTCATGATTCATGATTCACGATTCAATTCATGATTCATGATTTGATTCATGATTCATGATTCAATTCATGATTTATGATTTATGATTCAATTTATGATTCAATTCATGATTCATGATTCAATTCATGATTCATGATTCATGATTCAATTCATGATTCATTAATCAATTCATGATTCATGATTTGATTCATGATTCATGATTCAATTCATGATTCATTTCATGATTCATGATTCAATTCATGATTCATGATTCAATTCATGATTCATGATTCAATTCATGATTCATGATTTATGATTCAATTCATGAATCATGATTCATAATTCATAATTCAAATCATGATTCATGATTCATGATTTCATGATTCAATTCATGATTCATTTCATGATTCATGATTCAATTCATGATTCATGATTTATGATTCAAATTATGATTCATGATTCATTATTTAATTCATGATTCATGATTCGATTCATGATTCATGATTCAATTCATGATTCATGATCAATTCATGATTCAATTCAAGATTCATTTCATGATTCATGATTCAATTCATGATTCATGATTCAATTCATGATTCATGATTCAATTCATGATTCATTTCATGATTCTTGATTCAATTCATGATTCATGATTCAATTCATGATTCATTTTCATGATTCATGATTTAATTCATGATTCATGATTCATGATTCAATTCATGATTCCATTTCATGATTCATGATTCATTTCATGATTCATGATGCAATTCATGATTCATGATTCAATTTATGATTCATGATTCAATTCATGTTTCATGATTCATTTCATGATTCATGATTCAATTTATGATTCATGATTCAATTCATGATTCATGATTTATGATTCAATTCATGAATCATGATTCATGATCATGATTCCAATTCATGATTCATGATTCATGATTCGTGATTCAATTCATGATTCATTTCATGATTCATGATTCATGATTTATGATTCAAATCATGATTCATGATTCATTATTTAATTCATGATTCATGATTAAATTCATGATTCATGATTCAATTCATGATTCATGATTCATGATCCAATTCATGAATTATGATTCAATTCATGATTTATGATTCATGATTCAATTCATGATTCATGATTCATGATTCGTGATTCAATTCATGATTCATTTCATGATTCATGATTCAATTCATGATTCATGATTTATGATTCAAATCATGATTCATGATTCATTATTTAATTCATGATTCATGATTCAATTCATGATTCATGATTCAATTCATGATTCATGATTCATGATCCAATTCATGAATTATGATTCAATTCATGATTTATGATTCATGATTCAATTCATGATTTATGATTCATGATTCAATTCATGATTCGATTCATGATTCATGATTCAATTCATGATTCATAATTCAATTCATGATTTATGATTCAATTCATGATTCATGATTCAATTCACGATTCATGATTCAATTCATGATTCATGATTAAATGATTCAATTCATGATTCATGATTCGATTCATGATTCATGATTCAATTCATGATTCATGATTTATGATTCAATTCATGATTCATGATTCAATTCATGTTTCATGATTCAATTCATGATTCATGATTCATGATTCAATTCATGATTCATGATTCATGATTCAATACATGATTCATGATTCATGATTCAATTCATGATTTATGATTCAATTCATGATTCATGATTCAATTCATGATTCATGATTCGTTTCATGATTCATGATTCATTTCATGATTCGTGTTCGATTCATAATTCATGATTCAATTCATGATTCATGATTCAATTCATGATTCATGATTCGATTCATTTTCATGATTCATGATTCATGATTCGATTCATGATTCTTGATTCATTTCATGATTCATGATTCATGATTCAATCATGATTCATGTTTTGATTCATAATTCATGATTCGATTCATGATTCATGATTCGATTCATGTATTCATGATTGCGATTCAAGATTCATGATTCATAATTCATGATTCGATCATGATTCATGAATCATGATTCATGAGTCAAATTATGATTCATGATTCAATTCATGATCATGATTCGATTCATAATTCATGATTCATGATTCACGATTCAATTCATGATTCATGATTCGATTTCATGATTTATGATTCAATTCATGATTTATGATTTATGATTCAGTTTATGATTCAATTCATGATTCATGATTCAATTCATGATTCATGATTCATGATTCATGATTCAATTCATGATTCATTAATCAATTCATGATTTATGATTTGATTCATGATTCTTGATTCAATTCATGATTCATTTCATGATTCATGATTCAATTCATGATTCATGATTCAATTCATGATTCATGATTTATGATTCAATTCATGAATCATGATTCATGATTCATGATTCAATTCATGATTCATGATTCATGATTCAATTCATGATTCATTTCAATGATTCAAGATTCAATTCATGATTCATGATTTATGATTCAAATTATGATCATGATTCATTATTTAATTCATGATTCATGATTCGATTCATGATTCATGATTCAATTCATGATTCATGATTCATGATTCATGATTCAATTCATGATATCATGATTCAATTCATGATTCATGATTCAATGATTCGATTCATGATTCATGATTCAATTCATGATTCATGATTCGATTCATGATTCATGATTCATAATTCATGATTCGATTTATGATTCATGATTCATGTTTCATGATTCAATTCATGATTCATGATTCAATTCATGATTCATTGATTCGATTCATGATTCATGAATCGATTCTTGATTCATGATTCATGATTCATGATTCATGATTCATGATTCGATTCATGATTCATGATTCATAATTCAATTCATGATTCATGATTCGATTCATGATTCATGATTCAATTCATGATTCATGATTTATGATTCAATTCATGATTCATGATTCAATTCATGTTTCATGATTCAATTCATGATTCATGATTCATGATTCAATTCATGATTCATGATTCATGATTCAATACATGATTCATGATTCATGATTCAATTCATGATTTATGATTCAATTCATGATTCATGATTCAATTCATGATTCATGATTCGTTTCATGATTCATGATTCATTTCATGATTCGTGTTTCGATTCATAATTCATGATTCAATTCATGATTCATGATTCAATTCATGATTCATGATTCGATTCATTATTCATGATTCATGATTCATGATTCGATTCATGATTCTTGATTCATTTCATGATTCATGATTCATGATTCAATCATGATTCATGTTTTGATTCATAATTCATGATTCGATTCATGATTCATGATTCGATTCATGATTCATGATTCGATTCAAGATTCATGATTCATAATTCATGATTCGATTCATGATTCATGATTCATGATTCATGAGTCAAATTATGATTCATGATTCAATTCATGATTCATGATTCGATCATAATTCATGATTCATGATTCACGATTCAATTCATGATTCATGATTCGATTCATGATTTATGATTCAATTCATGATTTATGATTTATGATTCAGTTTATGATTCAATTCATGATTCATGATTCAATTCATGATTCATGATTCATGATTCATGATTCAATTCATGATTCATTAATCAATTCATGGATTTATGATTTGATTCATGATTCTTGATTCAATTCATGATTCATTTCATGATTCATGATTCAATTCATGATTCATGATTCAATTCATGATTCATGATTTATGATTCAATTCATGAATCATGATTCATGATTCATGATTCAATTCATGATTCATGATTCATGATTCAATTCATGATTCATTTCATGATTCAAGATTCAATTCATGATTCATGATTTATGATTCAAATTATGATTCATGATTCATTATTTAATTCATGATTCATGATTCGATTCATGATTCATGATTCAATTCATGATTCATGATTCATGATTCATGATTCAATTCATGATTCATGGATTCAATTCATGATTCATGATTCATGATTCGATTCATGATTCATGATTCAATTCATGATTCATGATTCGATTCATGATTCATGATTCATAATTCATGATTCGATTTATGATTCATGATTCATGTTTCATGATTCAATTCATGATTCATGATTCAATTCATGATTCATGATTCGATTCATGATTCATGAATCGATTCATGATTCATGATTCATGATTCATGATTCATGATTCATGATTCGATTCATGATTCATGATTCATAATTCAATTCATGATTCATGATTCAATTCATGATTCATAATTCATGATTCATGATTTATGATTCAATTCATGATTTATGATTTATGATACAATTTATGATTCAATTCATGATTCATGATTCAATTCATGATTCATGATTCATGATTCGATTCATGATTTATGATTAAATTCATGATTCATGATTCATTTTTTAATTCATGATTCATGATTCATGATTCAAGATTCAATTCATGATTCATGATTCAATTCATGATTCATGATTCAATTCATGATTCATGATTTAAATCATGATTCATGATTTAAATCATGATTCATGATTTGATTTATGATTCTTGATTTAATTCATGATTCATTTCATGATTCATGATTCAATTCATGATTCATTTCATGATTCATGATTCAATTCATGATTCATTTCATGATTCATGATTCATGATTTAAATCATGATTCAATTCATGATTCATGATTCAATTCATGATTCATTTCATGATTCATGATTTAATTCATGATTCATGATTCATGATTCAATTCATGATTCATTTCATGATTCATGATTCATTTCATGATTCATGATTTAATTCATGATTAATGATTCATGATTCATGATTCGATTCATGATTCTTGATTCATTTCATGATTCATGATTCATGATTCAAATCATGATTCATGTTTTGATTCATAATTCATGATTCGATTCATGATTCATGATTCGATTCATGATTCATGATTCATAATTCATGATTCGATTCATGATTCATGATTCATGATTCATGAGTCAAATTATGATTCATGATTCTATTCATGATTCATGATTCGATTCAAAATTCATGATTCATGATTCACGATTCAATTCATGATTCATGATTCGATTCATGATTCATGATTCAATTCATGATTTATGATTTATGATTCAATTTATGATTCAATTCTTGATTCATGATTCAATTCATGATTCATGATTCAATTCATTAATCATTAATCAATTCATGATTTATGATTTGATTCATGATTCATGATTCAATTCATGATTCATTTCATGATTCATGATTCAATTCATGATTCATGATTCAATTCATGATTCATGATTCATGATTCAATTCATGATTCATGATTCATGATTCAATTCATGATTCATTTCATGATTCATGATTCAATTCATGATTCATGATTTATGATTCAAATTATGATTCATGATTCATTATTTAATTCATGATTCGATTCATAATTCATGATTCATGATTCACGATTCAATTCATGATTCATGATTCGATTCATGATTCATGATTCAATTCATGATTTATGATTTATGATTCAATTTATGATTCATTCATGATTCATGATTCAATTCATGATTCGTGATTTATGATTCAATTCATGATTTATTAATCAATTCATGATTTATGATTTGATTCATGATTCATGATTCAATTCATGATTCATTTCATGATTCATGATTCAATTCATGATTCATGATTCAATTCATGATTCATGATTTATGATTCAATTCATGAATCATGATTCATGATTCATGATTCAATTCATGATTCATGATTCAATTCATGATTCATTTCATGATTCATGATTCAATTCATGATTCATGATTTATGATTCAAATTATGATTCATGATTCATTATTTAATTCATGATTCATGATTCGATTCATGATTCATGATTCATGATTCATGATTCAATTCATGATTCATGATTCAATTCATGATTCATGATTCATGATTCAATTCATGATTCATGATTCAATTCATGATTCATGATTCATGATTCGATTCATGATTCATGATTCAATTCATTGATTCATGATTCGATTCATGATTCATTATTCATGTTTCATGATTCAATTCATGATTCATGATTCAATTCATGATTCATGATTCATGAATCGATTCATGATTCATGAATCGATTCATGATTCATGATTTGATTCATGATTCATGATTCGATTCATGATTCATGATTCATGATTCATGATTCATGAATCGATTCATGATTCATGATTCGATTCATGATTCATGATTTATGATTCAATTCATGATTTATGATTTATGATTCAATTTATGATTCAATTCATGATTCATGATTCAATTCATGATTCATGATTCATGATTCGATTCATGATTTATGATTCAATTCATGATTCATGATTCATTTTTTAATTCATGATTCATGATTCATGATTTCAAGATTCAATTCATGATTCATGATTCAATTCATGATTCATGATTCGATTCATGATTCATGATTCATGATTCAATTCATGATATATGATTCGATTCATGATTCATGATTAAGTTCATGATTCATGATTTATGATTCAATTCATGATTCAATTGATGATTCATGAATCAATTCATGATTCATGATTCATGATTCAATTGATGATTCATGATTCAATTCATGATTCATGATTTAAATCATGATTCATGATTTGATTCATGATTCTTGATTTAATTCATGATTCATTTCATGATTCATGATTCAATTCATGATTCATTTTATGATTCATGATTCAATTCATGATTCATGATTCAATTCATGATTCATTTTATGATTCTTGATTCAATTCATGATTCATGATTCAATTCATGATTCATTTCATGATTCATGATTTAATTCATGATTCATGATTCATGATTCAATTCATGATTCATTTCATGATTCATGATTCATTTCATGATTCATGATTTAATTCATGATTCATGATTCATGATTCAATTCATGATTCATTTCATGATTCATGATTCATTTCATGATTCATGATTTAATTCATGATTAATGATTCATGATTCATAATTCAATTCATGATTCTTGATTCATTTCATGATTCATGATTCATGATTCGATTCATGATTCATGATTCGATTCATGATTCATGATTCATGATTCATGAGTCAAATTATGATTCATGATTCAATTCATGATTCATGATTCGATTCATAATCATGATTCATGATTCACGATTCAATTCATGATTCATGATTCGATTCATGATTCATGATTCAATTCATGATTTATAATTTATGATTCAATTTATGATTCAATTCATGATTCATGATTCAATTCATGATTCATGATTCATGATTCAATTCATGATTCATTAATCAATTCATGATTTATGATTTGATTCATGATTCATGATTCAATTCATGATTCATTTCATGATTCATGATTCAATTCATGGATTCATGATTCAATTCATGATTCATGATTCAATTCATGATTCATGATTCATGATTCAATTCATGATTCATGATTTATGATTCAAATTATGATTCATGATTCATTATTTAATTCATGATTCATGATTCGATTCATGATTCATGATTCAATTCATGATTCATGATTCATGATTCATGATTCATGATTCAATTCATGATTCATGATTCAATTCATTATTCATGATTCATGATTCAATTCATGATTCATGATTCAATTCATGATTCATGATTCATGATTCGATTCATGATTCATGATTCAATTCATGATTCATGATTCGATTCATGATTCATGATTCATAATTCATGATTCGATTTATGATTCATGATTCATGTTTCATGATTCAATTCATGATTCATGATTCAATTCATGATTCATGATTCATGAATCGATTCATGATTCAATTCATGATTCATGATTCGATTTATGATTCATGATTCATGTTTCATGATTCAATTCATGATTCATGATTCAATTCATGATTCATTGATTCATGAATCGATTCATGATTCAATTCATGATTCATGATTCATGATTCGTATTCATGATTCATGATTCGATTCATGATTCATGATTCATGATTCATGATTCATGATTCATGAATCAATTCATGATTCATGATTCGATTCATGATTCATGATTCATAATTCAATTCATGATTCATGATTCGATTCATGATTCATAATTCATGATATCATGATTTATGATTCAATAATTGATTTATGATTTATGATTCAAA
>NW_027446985.1:0-40104 GCF_038048845.1 Mixophyes fleayi | reverse complement strand
TATGAATTGAATCATGAATCATGAATTATGAATCATGAATTGAATCATGAATCATGAATTGAATCATAAATCATGAATTGAATCATGAATCATGAATCGTAAATCGAATCATGAATTGAATCATGAATCATGAATTGAATCATGAATTGAATCATGAATCATGAATTATGAATCATGAATTGAATCATGAATTATGAATTGAATCATGAATCATGAATCATGAATCATGAATTGAATCATGAATCATGAATCATGAATCATGAATCTCACGAATCATGAATCATGAATCATGAATCATGAATCATGAAGTGAATTATGAATCATGAATCATGAATCGAATCATGAATCATGAATCAAAAATCATGAATCAAATCATGAATTATGAATTGAATCATGAATCATGAATCATGAATTGAATCATGAATCAGAAATTGAATCATGATTAATGAATCATGAATCATGAATTGAATCATGAATCATGAATCATAAATCAAATCGTGAATCATGAATTGAATCATGATTAATGAATTATGAATCATGAATTGAATCATGAATCATGAATTATGAATCATGAATTGAATCATGAATTGAATCATGAATTGAATCATAAATCATGAATCATGAATCATGAATTGAATTCATCAATCATGAATCATGAATCATGAATCATAAATTGAATCATGATTCATGAGTCATGAATTGAATCATGAATTGAATCATGAATCATGAATCATGAATTGAATCATGAATCATGAATCATGAATTGAATCATGAATCATGAATCGAATCATGAATCATGAATTGAATCATGAATCATGAATTGAATCATGAATCATGAATCGAATCATGAATCATGAATTGAATCATGAATCATGAATCATGAATTGAATCTTGAATCATGAATCATGAATTGAATCATGAATCATGAATCATGAATCATGAATTGAATCATGAATCATGAATCATGAATCGAATCATGAATCATGAATCAAGAATCATGAATTGAATCATGAATCATGAATTGAATCATGAATCATGAATCATGAATTATGAATTGAATCATGAATCATGAATCATGAATCATGAATTGAATCATGAATTGAATCATGAATCATGAATCATGAATTGAATCACGAATCATGAATCATGAATTGAATCATGAATAATGAATCATGAATTGAATCATGAATCATGAATTGAATCATGAATTGAATCATAAATCATGAATCATGAATCATGAATTGAATTCATCAATCATGAATCATGAATCATGAATCATAAATTGAATCATGATTCATGAGTCATGAATTGAATCATGAATTGAATCATGAATCATGAATCATGAATTGAATCATGAATCATGAATTGAATCATGAATCATGAATCATGAATCATGAATCATGAATTGAATCATGAATCATGAATCATGAATCGAATCATGAATCATGAATCAAGAATCATGAATTGAATCATGAATCATGAATTGAATCATGAATCATGAATCATGAATCATGAATTGAATCATGAATCATGAATCATGAATCATGAATTGAATCATGAATCATGAATCATGAATCATGAATCATGAATCATGAAGTGAATTATGAATCATGAATCATGAATCGAATCATGAATCAAAAATCATGAATCGAATCATGAATTATGAATTGAATCATGAATCATGAATCATGAATTGAATCATGAATCATGAATCATGAATCAGAAATCGAATCATGAATTATGAATTGAATCATGAATCATGAATCATGAATCATAAATCAAATCATGAATCATGAATTGAATCATGAATCATGAATCATCAATCATAAATCAAATCATGAATCATAAATTGAATCAGGATTCGAATCATGAATTGAATCATGAATCATGAATTGAATCATGAATCTTAAATCATGAATCATGAATTGAATCATGAATCATAAATTATGAATCATGAATTAAATCATGAATCATGAATCATGAATCGAATCATGTATCATGAATTGAATCATGAATCATGAATCATGAATTGAATCATGAATCATGAATTGAATCCTGAATTGAATCCTGAATAATGAATTGAATCATGAATTAAATCACGAATCATGAATAATAAATTGAATCATGAATCATGAATCATGAATTGAATCATGAATTGAAGCATGAATCATGAATCATGAATTGAATCATGAATCATGAATCATGAAATAAAACATGAATCATGAATCACAAATTGAATCATGAATCATGAATTGAATCATGAATCATGAATCATGAATCGAATCATGAATCATGAAACATGAATTGAATCATGAATCATGAATCATGAATTGAGTGATGAATCATGAATTATGAATTATGAATTGAATCATGAATCATGAACCATGAATTGAATCATAAATCATGAATTATGAATCGAATCATGAATCATGAATCATGAATTGAATCATGAATCATGAATCATGAATCATGAATTGAATCATGAATCATGAATCATGAATCATGAATCGAATCATGAATCATGAATTGAATCATGAATCATGAATCATGAATCATGAATCATGAATCATGAATCGAATCATAAATCATGAATTATGGATCATGAATTGATTTATGAATCATGAATTATGAATCATGAATTGAATCATGAATCATGAATTATGAATCATGAATTGAATCATGAATCATGAATTGAATCATGAATCATGAATCATGAATCGAATCATAAATCATGAATTATGGATCATGAATTGATTCATGAATCATGAATTATGAATCATGAATTGAATCATGAATCATGAATTATGAATCATGAATTGAATCATGAATAATGAATTGAATCATAAATCATGAATTGAATCATGAATCATGAATCCTGAATCGAATCATGAATTGAATCATGAATCATGAATTGAATCATGAATCATGAATTGAATCATGAATCATGAATCATGAATTATGAATCATGAATTGATTCATGAATCATGAATTGATTCATGAATCATGAATTATGAATCATGAATTGAATCATGAATCATGAATTATGAATCATGAATTAATCATGAATTATGAATTGAATCATGAATCATGAATCATGAATCATGAAGTGAATTCATGATTCATGAATCATGAATCGAATCATGAATCATGAATCAAAAATCATGAATCAAATCATGAATTATGAATTGAATCATGAATCATGAATCATGAATTGAATCATGAATCATGAATCATGAATCAGAAATTGAATCATGATTAATGAATCATGAATCATGAATTGAATCATGAATCATGAATCATGAATCATGAATTGAATCATGAATCATGAATCATAAATCAAATCGTGAATCATGAATTGAATCATGAATCATGAATCATCAATCATAAATCAAATCATGAATCATAAATTGAATCAGGATTTGAATCATGAATTGAATCATGAATCATGAATTGAATCATGAATCTTAAATCATGAATCATGAATTGAATCATGAATCATAAATTATGAATCATGAATTGAATCATGAATCATGAATCATGAATCGAATCATGAATCATGAATTGAATCATGAATCATGAATCATGAATTGAATCATGAATCATGAATTGAATCCTGAATTGAATCATGAATAATGAATTGAATCATGAATTAAATCACGAATCATGAATAATAAATTGAATCATGAATCATGAATCATGAATTGAATCATGAATTGAATCATGAATCATGAATCATGAATTGAATCATGAATCATGAATCATGAATTGAATCATGAATCATGAATCATGAAATAAAACATGAATCATGAATCATGAATTGAATCATGAATCATGAATTGAATCATGAATCATGAATCATGAATCATGAAACATGAATTGAATCATGAATCATGAATCATGAATTGAGTGATGAATCATGAATTATGAATTATGAATTGAATCATGAATCATGAACCATGAATTGAATCATAAGTCATGAATTATGAATCGAATCATGAATCATGAATCGAAGCATGAATCATGAATTATGAATTATGAATCGAATCATGAATCATGAATTGAATCATAAATCATGAATCATGAATTGAATCATGAATCATGAATCATGAATCATGAATCATGAATCATGAATCGAATAATAAATCATGAATTATGGATCATGAATTGATTCATGAATAATGAATTATGAATCGTGAATTGAATCATGAATCATGAATTATGAATCATGAATTGAATCATGAATCATGAATTGAATCATGAATCATGAATCGTGAATCATGAATTGAATCATGAATCATGAATCATCAATCATAAATCAAATCATGAATCATAAATTGAATCAGGATTTGAATCATGAATTGAATCATGAATCATGAATTGAATCATGAATCTTAAATCATGAATCATGAATTGAATCATGAATCATAAATTATGAATCATGAATTGAATCATGAATCATGAATCATGAATCGAATCATGAATCATGAATCATGAATCATGAATTGAATCCTGAATTGAATCATGAATAATGAATTGAATCATGAATTAAATCACGAATCATGAATAATAAATTGAATCATGAATCATGAATCATGAATTGAATCATGAATCATGAATCATGAATTAAATCATGAATCATGAATCATGAAATAAAACATGAATCATGAATTGAATCATGAATCATGAATTGAATCATGAATCATGAATCATGAATCGAATCATGAATCATGAATTATGAATCGAATCATGAATCATGAATCATGAATCGAAGCATGAATCATGAATTATGAATTATGAATTGAATCATGAATCATGAACCATGAAATAAAACATGAATCATGAATCATGAATTGAATCATGAATCATGAATTGAATCATGAATCATGAATCGAAGCATGAATCATGAAACATGAATTGAATCATGAATCATGAATCATGAATTGAGTCATGAATCATGAATTATGAATTATGAATTGAATCATGAATCATGAACCATGAATTGAATCATAAATCATGAATTATGAATCGAATCATGAATCATGAATTGAATCATAAATCATGAATCATGAATTGAATCATGAATCATGAATCATGAATCATGAATCATGAATCATGAATCGAATAATAAATCATGAATTATGGATCATGAATTGATTCATGAATCATGAATTATGAATCATGAATTGAATCATGAATCATGAATTATGAATCATGAATTGAATCATGAATCATGAATTGAATCATGAATCATGAATCATGAATCATGAATCGAATCATAAATCATGAATTATCATGAATCATAGATCATGAATTGATTCATGAATCATGAATTATGAATCATGAATTGAATCATGAATCATGAATTATGAATCATGAATTGAATCATGAATCATGAATTGAATCATAAATCATGAATTGAATCATGAATCGTGAATCGAATCATGAATTGAATCATGAATCATGAATTGAATCATGAATCATGAATTGAATCATGAATCATGAATCATGAATTATGAATCATGAATTGATTCATGAATCATGAATTGATTCATGAATCATGAATTATGAATCATGAATTGAATCATGAATCATGAATTATGAATCATGAATTGAATCATGAATTATGAATTGAATCATGAATTGAATCATGAATCATGAATTATGAATCATGAATTGAATCATGAATTATGAATTGAATCATGAATTGAATCATGAATCATGAATTATGAATCATGAATTGAATCATGAATTATGAATTGAATCATGAATCATGAATCATGAATCATGAATTGAATCATGAATCATGAATCATGAATCATGAATCACGAATCATGAATCATGAATCATGAATCATGAATCATGAAGTGAATTATGAATCATGAATCATGAATCGAATCATGAATCATGAATCAAAAATCATGAATCAAATCATGAATTATGAATTGAATCATGAATCATGAATCATGAATTGAATCATGAATCAGAAATTGAATCATGATTAATGAATCATGAATCATGAATTGAATCATGAATCATGAATCATGAATCATAAATCAAATCGTGAATCATGAATTGAATCATGATTAATGAATTATGAATCATGAATTGAATCATGAATTATGAATCATGAATTGAATCATGAATTGAATCATGAATTGAATCATAAATCATGAATCATGAATCATGAATTGAATTCATCAATCATGAATCATGAATCATGAATCATAAATTGAATCATGATTCATGAGTCATGAATTGAATCATGAATTGAATCATGAATCATGAATCATGAATTGAATCATGAATCATGAATCATGAATTGAATCATGAATCATGAATCGAATCATGAATCATGAATTGAATCATGAATCATGAATTGAATCATGAATCATGAATTGAATCATGAATCATGAATCATGAATTGAATCTTGAATCATGAATTGAATCATGAATCATGAATCATGAATCATGAATCATGAATTGAATCATGAATCATGAATTGAATCATGAATCATGAATCATGAATTATGAATTGAATCATGAATCATGAATCATGAATCATGAATTGAATCATGAATTGAATCATGAATCATGAATCATGAATTGAATCACGAATCATGAATCATGAATTGAATCATGAATTGAATCATGAATCATGAATTGAATCATGAATTGAATCATAAATCATGAATCATGAATCATGAATTGAATTCATCAATCATGAATCATGAATCATGAATCATAAATTGAATCATGATTCATGAGTCATGAATTGAATCATGAATTGAATCATGAATCATGAATCATGAATTGAATCATGAATCATGAATCATGAATTGAATCATGAATCATGAATCATGAATCATGAATTGAATCATGAATCATGAATCATGAATCGAATCATGAATCATGAATCAAGAATCATGAATTGAATCATGAATCATGAATTGAATCATGAATCATGAATCATGAATCATGAATTGAATCATGAATCATGAATCAAGAATCATGAATTGAATCATGAATCATGAATCATGAATCAGAAATCGAATCATGAATTATGAATTGAATCATGAATCATGAATCATGAATCATAAATCAAATCATGAATCATGAATTGAATCATGAATCATCAATCATCAATCATAAATCAAATCATGAATCATAAATTGAATCAGGATTCGAATCATGAATTGAATCATGAATCATGAATTGAATCATGAATCTTAAATCATGAATCATGAATTGAATCATGAATCATAAATTATGAATCATGAATTGAATCATGAATCATGAATCATGAATCGAATCATGTATCATGAATTGAATCATGAATCATGAATCATGAATTGAATCATGAATCATGAATTGAATCCTGAATTGAATCATGAATAATGAATTGAATCATGAATTAAATCACGAATCATGAATAATAAATTGAATCATGAATCATGAATTGAATCATGAATTGAAGCATGAATCATGAATCATGAATTGAATCATGAATCAGGAATTGAATCATGAATCATGAATCATGAAATAAAACATGAATCATGAATCACAAATTGAATCATGAATCATGAATTGAATCATGAATCATGAATCATGAATCGAATCATGAATCATGAAACATGAATTGAATCATGAATCATGAATCATGAATTGAGTGATGATTCATGAATTATGAATTATGAATTGAATCATGAATCATGAACCATGAATTGAATCATAAATCATGAATTATGAATCGAATCATGAATCATGAATCATGAATTGAATCATGAATCATGAATCATGAATCATGAATTGAATCATGAATCATGAATCATGAATCGAATCATGAATCATGAATTGAATCATGAATCATGAATCATGAATTGAATCATGAATCATGAATCATGAATCATGAATCATGAATTGAATCCTGAATTGAATCATGAATAATGAATTGAAACATGAATCATGAATCATGAATCATGAATCATGAATTGAATCATGAATCATGAATTGAATCATGAATTGAATCATGAATCATGAATCATGAATCATGAATTGAATCATGAATCATGAATCATGAATTGAATCATGAATCATGAATCATGAAATAAAACATGAATCATGAATCATGAATTGAATCATGAATCATGAATTGAATCATGAATCATGAATTGAATCATGAATCATGAATCATGAATCATAAATTAAATCATGAATCATGAATTGAATCATGAATCATGAATCATCAATCATAAATCAAATCATGAATCATAAATTGAATCAGGATTCGAATCATGAATTGAATCATGAATCATGAATTGAATCATGAATCTTAAATCATGAATCATGAATTGAATCATGAATCATAAATTATGAATCATGAATTGAATCATGAATCATGAATCATGAATCGAATCATGTATCATGAATTGAATCATGAATCATGAATCATGAATTGAATCATGAATCATGAATTGAATCCTGAATTGAATCATGAATAATGAATTGAATCATGAATTAAATCACGAATCATGAATAATAAATTGAATCATGAATCATGAATCATGAATTGAATCATGAATTGAAGCTTGAATCATGAATCATGAATTGAATCATGAATCATGAATTGAATCATGAATCATGAATCATGAAATAAAACATGAATCATGAATCACAAATTGAATCATGAATCATGAATTGAATCATGAATCATGAATCATGAATCGAATCATGAATCATGAAACATGAATTGAATCATGAATCATGAATCATGAATTGAGTGATGAATCATGAATTATGAATTATGAATTGAATCATGAATCATGAACCATGAATTGAATCATAAATCATGAATTATGAATCGAATCATGAATCATGAATCATGAATCATGAATTGAATCATGAATCATGAATCATGAATCATGAATTGAATCATGAATCATGAATCATGAATCGAATCATGAATCATGAATTGAATCATGAATCATGAATCATGAATTGAATCATGAATCATGAATCATGAATCATGAATTGAATCCTGAATTGAATCATGAATAATGAATTGAAACATGAATCATGAATCATGAATCATGAATCATGAATTGAATCATGAATCATGAATTGAATCATGAATTGAATCATGAATCATGAATCATGAATCATGAATTGAATCATGAATCATGAATCATGAATTGAATCATGAATCATGAATCATGAAATAAAACATGAATCATGAATCATGAATTGAATCATGAATCATGAATTGAATCATGAATCATGAATCATGAATCGAATCATGAATCATGAAACATGAATTGAATCATGAATCATGAATCATGAATTGAGTCATGAATCATGAATTATGAATTGAATCATGAATCATGAACCATGAATTGAATCATAAATCATGAATTATGAATCAAATCATGAATCATGAATCATGAATTGAATCATGAATCATGAATTGAATCATGAATCATGAATCATGAATCATGAATCGAATCATAAATCATGAATTATGAATCATGAATTGAATCATGAATCATGAATCATGAATCGAATCATGAATCATGAATTGAATCCTGAATTGAATCATGAATAATGAATTGAATCATGAATCATGAATTATGAATCATGAATTGAATCATGAATCATGAACCATGAATCATGAATTAAATCATGAATCATGAATCATGAATCATGAATTGAATCATGAATCATGAATCAAATCATAAATCATGAATCATGAATCGAATCATGAATCATGAATCATGAATTGAATCATGAATCATGAATTGAATCATGAATCATGAATTGAATCATGAATTGAATCATGAATCATGAATCGAATCATAAATCATGAATTATGAATCATGAATTGAATCATGAATCATGAATTGAATCATGAATCGAAACATGAATCATGAATCATGAATTGAATCATGAATCATGAATCGAATCATGAATCTTAAATCATGAATTGAATCATAAATTATAAATTAAATCATGAATCATGAATCATGCATTGAATCATAATTCATGAATCATGAATCATGAATTGAATCCTGAATCATGAATCATGAATCATGAATCGAATCATGAATCATAAATTGAATTATGAATCATGAATCATGAATTGAATCATGAATCATGAATTGAATCATGAATCATGAATCATGAATTGAATCATGAATTTAATCATAAATCATGAATCATGAATCATGAATTGAATCATGAATCATGAATTGAATCATGAATTGAATCATGAATCATGAATTGAATCATGAATCATGAATTGAATCATGAATTGAATCATGAATCATGAATCATGAATTGAATCATGAATCATGAATGGAATGATGAATCATGAATTGAATCATGAATCGAATCATGATTCATGAATCATGAATTGAATCATGAATCATGAATTGAATCATGAATCATGAATCGAATCATGAATCATGAATTGAATTGAATCATGAATTAAATCATGAATCATGAATCATGAATCATGAATCATGAATCATGAATCATGAATCGAATCATGAATCATGAGTCAAGAATCATGAATCGAATCATGAATCATGAATCATGAATCATGAATTGAATCATGAATCATGAATCATGAATCATGAATTGAATCATGAATCATGAATCATGAATTGAATCATGAATCATGAATCAAGAATCATGAATCGAATCATGAATCATGAATTGAATCATGAATTGAATCATGAATCATGAATTGAATCATGAATCATGAATCATGAATTGAATCATGAATCATGAATCATGAATCATGAATTGAATCATTAATCATGAATCGAATTATGAATCATGAATTGAATCATGAATCATGAATCGAATCATGAATCATGAATCATGAATTAAATCATGAATCATGAATTGAATCATGAATCGAATCATGAATCATGAATCATGAATTAAATCATGAATCATGAATTGAATCATGAATCATGAATCGAATCATGAATCAAATCATGAATCATGAGTCAAGAATCATGAATCGAATCATGAATCATGAATCATGAATTTTGAATTGAATCATGAATCATGAATCATGAATCATGAATCATGAATTGAATCATGAATCATGAATCATGAATCATGAATTTTGAATTGAATCATGAATCATGAATCATGAATCATGAATTGAATCATGAATCATGAATCATGAATCGAATCATGAATCATGAATCAAGAATCATAAATCGAATCATAAATCATGAATTGAATCATGAATTGATTCATGAATCATGAATTGAATCACAAATCATGAATCATGAATTGAATCATGAATCATGAATCATGAATCATGAATTGAATCATTAATCATGAATCATGAATTGAATCAGGATTCGAATCATGAATTGAATCATGAATCATGAATTGAATCATGAATTATGAATCATGAATTGAATCATGAATCATGAATTGAATCATGAATCATGAATCATGAATCATGAATCATAAATTATGAATTGAATCATGAATCATGAATCATGAATCGAATCATGAATCATGAATTGAATCATGAATTGAATCATGAATCATAAATTGAATCATGAATTGAATCATGAATCATGAATTGAATCATGAATCATGAATCATGAATCATGAATCATAAATCATGAATTGAATCATGAATCATGAATCATGAATCGAATCATGAATCATGAATTGAATCATGAATTGAATCATGAATCATGAATTGAATCATGAATTAAATCATGAATCATGAATCATGAATCATGAATTAAATCATGAATCATGAATCATGAATCATGAATCATGAATTGAATCATGAATCATGAATCATGAATTGAATCATGAATCATGAATCATGAATTGAATCATGAATCATGAATTGAATCATGAATTGAATCCTGAATCATGAATCATGAATCATGAATTGAATTCATCAATCATGAATCATGAATCATGAATCATAAATTGAATCATGATTCATGAGTCATGAATTGAATCATGAATTGAATCATGAATCATGAATCATGAATTGAATCATGAATCATGAATTAAATCATGAATCATGAATCGAATCATGAATCATGAATCATGAATTGAATCATGAATCATGAATCATGAATCGAATCATGAATCTTGAATCATGAATTGAATCATGAATCATGAATCATGAATTGAATCATGAATCATGAATCATGAATTAAATCATGAATCATGAATCGAATCATGAATCATGAATTAAATCATGAATCATGAATTGAATCATGAATCATGAATCATGAATTGAATCATGAATCATGAATCATGAATCGGATCATGAATCTTGAATCATGAATTGAATCATGAATCATGAATCATGAATCATGAATCATGAATCGAATCATGAATCATGAATCAAGAATCATGAATTGAATCATGAATCATGAATTGAATCATGAATCATGAATCTTGAATCATGAATCATGAATTGAATCATGAATCATGAATTGAATCATGAACCATAAATTATGAATCATGAATTGAATAATGAATCATGAATCATGAATCGAATCATGAATCATGAATTGAATCATGAATCATGAATCATGAATTGAATCCTGAATTGAATCATGAATCATGAATTGAATCATGAATTAAATCACGAATCATGAATAATAAATTGAATCATGAATTATGAATCATGAATTGAATCCTGAATTGAATCATGAATCATGAATTGAATCATGAATTAAATCACGAATCATGAATAATAAATTGAATCATGAATTATGAATCATGAAATGAATCATGAATTGAATCATAAATCATGAATCTTGAATCATGAATTGAATCATGAATCATGAATCATGAATTGAATCATGAATCATGAATCATGAATTAAATCATGAATCAAATCATGAATCATGAATTAAATCATGAATCATGAATTGAATCATGAATCATGAATCATGAATTAAATCATGAATCATGAATCATGAATCGGATCATGAATCTTGAATCATGAATTGAATCATGAATCATGAATCATGAATCATGAATCATGAATTGAATCATGAATCATGAATCATGAATTGAAACCTGAATTGAATCATGAATCATGAATTGAATCATGAATTAAATCACGAATCATGAATAATAAATTGAATCATGAATTATGAATCATGAATTGAATCATGAATTGAATCATAAATCATGAATCATGAATCATGAATTGAATTCATCAATCATGAATCATGAATCATGAATCATAAATTGAATCATGATTCATGAGTCATGAATTGAATCATGAATTGAATCATGAATCATGAATCATGAATTGAATCATGAACCATGAATCATGAATTGAATCATGAATCATGAATAATGAATTGAATCATGAATCATGAATCATGAATTGAATCATGAATCATGAATCATGAATCATGAATCATGAATTGAATCATGAATCATGAATCATGAATCGAATCATGAATCATGAATCAAGAATCATGAATTGAATCATGAATCATGAATTGAATCATGAATCATGAATCATGAATTATGAATTGAATCATGAATCATGAATCATGAATTGAATCATGAATCATGAATCATGAATCATGAATCATGAATCATGAATCATGAAGTGAATTATGAATCATGAATCGAATCATGAATCATGAATCAAAAATCATGAATCGAATCATGAATTATGAATTGAATCATGAATCATGAATCATGAATTGAATCATGAATTGAATCATGAATCGAATCATGAATCATGAATTGAATCATGAATCGAATCATGATTCATGAATCATGAATTGAATCATGAATCATGAATTGAATCATGAATCATGAATCGAATGATGAATCATGAATTGAATTGAATCATGAATTAAATCATGAATCATGAATCATGAATCATGAATCATGAATCATGAATCATGAATCATGAATCGAATCATGAATCATGAGTCAAGAATCATGAATCGAATCATGAATCATGAATCATGAATCATGAATTGAATCATGAATCATGAATCATGAATCATGAATTGAATCATGAATCATGAATCATGAATTGAATCATGAATCATGAATCAAGAATCATGAATCGAATCATGAATCATGAATTGAATCATGAATTGAATCATGAATCATGAATTGAATCATGAATCATGAATCATGAATTGAATCATGAATCATGAATCATGAATCATGAATTGAATCATTAATCATGAATCGAATCATGAATCATGAATTGAATCATGAATCATGAATCGAATCATGAATCATGAATCATGAATTAAATCATGAATCATGAATTGAATCATGAATCATGAATCGAATCATGAATCATGAATCATGAATTAAATCATGAATCATGAATTGAATCATGAATCATGAATCGAATCATGAATCAAATCATGAATCATGAGTCAAGAATCATGAATCGAATCATGAATCATGAATCATGAATTTTGAATTGAATCATGAATCATGAATCATGAATCATGAATCATGAATTGAATCATGAATCATGAATCATGAATCATGAATTTTGAATTGAATCATGAATCATGAATCATGAATCATGAATTGAATCATGAATCATGAATCATGAATCGAATCATGAATCATGAATCAAGAATCATAAATCGAATCATAAATCATGAATTGAATCATGAATTGATTCATGAATCATGAATTGAATCACAAATCATGAATCATGAATTGAATCATGAATCATGAATCATGAATCATGAATTGAATCATTAATCATGAATCATGAATTGAATCAGGATTCGAATCATGAATTGAATCATGAATCATGAATTGAATCATGAATTATGAATCATGAATTGAATCATGAATCATGAATTGAATCATGAATCATGAATCATGAATCATGAATCATAAATTATGAATTGAATCATGAATCATGAATCATGAATCGAATCATGAATCATGAATTGAATCATGAATTGAATCATGAATCATGAATTGAATCATGAATTGAATCATGAATCATGAATTGAATCATGAATCATGAATCATGAATCATGAATCATAAATCATGAATTGAATCATGAATCATGAATCATGAATCGAATCATGAATCATGAATTGAATCATGAATTGAATCATGAATCATGAATTGAATCATGAATTAAATCATGAATCATGAATCATGAATCATGAATTAAATCATGAATCATGAATCATGAATCATGAATCATGAATTGAATCATGAATCATGAATCATGAATTGAATCATGAATCATGAATCATGAATTGAATCATGAATCATGAATTGAATCATGAATTGAATCCTGAATCATGAATCATGAATCATGAATTGAATTCATCAATCATGAATCATGAATCATGAATCATAAATTGAATCATGATTCATGAGTCATGAATTGAATCATGAATTGAATCATGAATCATGAATCATGAATTGAATCATGAATCATGAATTAAATCATGAATCATGAATCGAATCATGAATCATGAATCATGAATTGAATCATGAATCATGAATCATGAATCGAATCATGAATCTTGAATCATGAATTGAATCATGAATCATGAATCATGAATTGAATCATGAATCATGAATCATGAATTAAATCATGAATCATGAATCGAATCATGAATCATGAATTAAATCATGAATCATGAATTGAATCATGAATCATGAATCATGAATTGAATCATGAATCATGAATCATGAATCGGATCATGAATCTTGAATCATGAATTGAATCATGAATCATGAATCATGAATCATGAATCATGAATCATGAATCGAATCATGAATCATGAATCAAGAATCATGAATTGAATCATGAATCATGAATTGAATCATGAATCATGAATCTTGAATCATGAATCATGAATTGAATCATGAATCATGAATTGAATCATGAACCATAAATTATGAATCATGAATTGAATCATGAATCATGAATCATGAATTGAATCATGAATCATGAATTGAATCATGAATCATGAATCATGAATTGAATCCTGAATTGAATCATGAATCATGAATTGAATCATGAATTAAATCACGAATCATGAATAATAAATTGAATCATGAATTATGAATCATGAAATGAATCATGAATTGAATCATAAATCATGAATCTTGAATCATGAATTGAATCATGAATCATGAATCATGAATTGAATCATGAATCATGAATCATGAATTAAATCATGAATCATGAATCAAATCATGAATCATGAATTAAATCATGAATCATGAATTGAATCATGAATCATGAATCATGAATTGAATCATGAATCATGAATCATGAATCGGATCATGAATCTTGAATCATGAATTGAATCATGAATCATGAATCATGAATCATGAATCATGAATTGAATCATGAATCATGAATCATGAATTGAAACCTGAATTGAATCATGAATCATGAATTGAATCATGAATTAAATCACGAATCATGAATAATAAATTGAATCATGAATTATGAATCATGAATTGAATCATGAATTGAATCATAAATCATGAATCATGAATCATGAATTGAATTCATCAATCATGAATCATGAATCATGAATCATAAATTGAATCATGATTCATGAGTCATGAATTGAATCATGAATTGAATCATGAATCATGAATCATGAATTGAATCATGAACCATGAATCATGAATTGAATCATGAATCATGAATAATGAATTGAATCATGAATCATGAATCATGAATTGAATCATGAATCATGAATCATGAATCATGAATCATGAATTGAATCATGAATCATGAATCATGAATCGAATCATGAATCATGAATCAAGAATCATGAATTGAATCATGAATCATGAATTGAATCATGAATCATGAATCATGAATTATGAATTGAATCATGAATCATGAATCATGAATTGAATCATGAATCATGAATCATGAATCATGAATCATGAATCATGAATCATGAATCATGAATCATGAAGTGAATTATGAATCATGAATCGAATCATGAATCATGAATCAAAAATCATGAATCGAATCATGAATTATGAATTGAATCATGAATCATGAATCATGAATTGAATCATGAATCATGAATCATGAATTGAATCATGAATCATGAATCATGAATTGAATCATGAATCATGAATCGAATCATGAATCATGAATTGAATCATGAATCATGAATTGAATCATGAATCATGAATTGAATCATGAATCATGAATCATGATATGAATCATGAATCATGAATCATGAATCATGAATCATAAATTGAATCATGAATCATGAATCATGAATCGAATCATGAATCATGAATCAAGAATCATGAATTGAATCATGAATCATGAATTGAATCATGAATCATTAATCATGAATTATGAATTGAATCATGAATCATGAATCATGAATTGAATCATGAATCATGAATCATGAATCATGAATCATGAATCATGAAGTGAATTATGAATCATGAATCATGAATCGAATCATGAATCATGAATCAAAAATCATGAATCGAATCATGAATTATGAATTGAATCATGAATCATGAATCATGAATTGAATCATGAATCATGAATCATGAATCAGAAATCGAATCATGATTAATGAATCATGAATCATGAATTGAATCATGAATCATGAATCATGAATCATGAATTGAATCATGAATCATGAATCATGAATCATAAATCAAATCATGAATCATGAATTGAATCATGAATCATGAATCATCAATCATAAATCAAAATATGAATCATAAATTGAATCAGGATTCGAATCATGAATTGAATCATGAATCATGAATTATGAATCATGAATTGAATCATGAATCATGAATCATGAATTGAATCCTGAATTGAATCATGAATAATGAATTGAATCATGAATTAAATCACGAATCATGAATAATAAATTGAATCATGAATCATGAATCATGAAATAAAACATGAATAATGAATCATGAATTGAATCATGAATCATGAATTGAATCATGAATCATGAATCATGAATTGAATCATGAATCATGAATCATGAATCGGATCATGAATTGAATCATGAATCATGAATCATGAATTGAATCATGAATCATGAATCATGAATTGAATCATGAATCATGAATCATGAAATAAAACATGAATAATGAATCATGAATTGAATCATGAATCATGAATTGAATCATGAATCATGAATCATGAATTGAATCATGAATCATGAATCATGAATCGGATCATGAATCTTGAATCATGAATTGAATCATGAATCATGAATCATGAATCATGAATCATGAATTGAATCATGAATCATGAATCATGAATTGAAACCTGAATTGAATCATGAATCATGAATTGAATCATGAATTAAATCACGAATCATGAATAATAAATTGAATCATGAATTATGAATCATGAATTGAATCATGAATTGAATCATAAATCATGAATCATGAATCATGAATTGAATTCATCAATCATGAATCATGAATCATGAATCATAAATTGAATCATGATTCATGAGTCATGAATTGAATCATGAATTGAATCATGAATCATGAATCATGAATTGAATCATGAACCATGAATCATGAATTGAATCATGAATCATGAATAATGAATTGAATCATGAATCATGAATCATGAATTGAATCATGAATCATGAATCATGAATTGAATCATGAATCATGAATCATGAATCGAATCATGAATCATGAATCAAGAATCATGAATTGAATCATGAATCATGAATTGAATCATGAATCATGAATCATGAATTATGAATTGAATCATGCATCATGAATCATGAATTGAATCATGAATCATGAATCATGAATCATGAATCATGAATCATGAATCATGAATCATGAAGTGAATTATGAATCATGAATCGAATCATGAATCATGAATCAAAAATCATGAATCGAATCATGAATTATGAATTGAATCATGAATCATGAATCATGAATTGAATCATGAATCATGAATCATGAATTGAATCATGAATCATGAATCATGAATTCAATCATGAATCATGAATCGAATCATGAATCATGAATTGAATCATGAATCATGAATTGAATCATGAATCATGAATTGAATCATGAATCATGAATCATGAATTGAATCATGAATCATGAATCATGAATCATAAATTGAATCATGAATCATGAATCATGAATCGAATCATGAATCATGAATCAAGAATCATGAATTGAATCATGAATCATGAATTGAATCATGAATCATTAATCATGAATTATGAATTGAATCATGAATCATGAATCATGAATTGAATCATGAATCATGAATCATGAATCATGAATCATGAAGTGAATTATGAATCATGAATCATGAATCGAATCATGAATCATGAATCAAAAATCATGAATCGAATCATGAATTATGAATTGAATCATGAATCATGAATCATGAATTGAATCATGAATCATGAATCATGAATCAGAAATCGAATCATGATTAATGAATCATGAATCATGAATTGAATCATGAATCATGAATCATGAATCATGAATTGAATCATGAATCATGAATCATGAATCATAAATCAAATCATGAATCATGAATTGAATCATGAATCATGAATCATCAATCATAAATCAAAATATGAATCATAAATTGAATCAGGATTCGAATCATGAATTGAATCATGAATCATGAATTATGAATCATGAATTGAATCATGAATCATGAATCATGAATTGAATCCTGAATTGAATCATGAATAATGAATTGAATCATGAATTAAATCACGAATCATGAATAATAAATTGAATCATGAATCATGAATCATGAATTGAATCATGAATTGAATCATGAATCATGAATCATGAATTGAATCATGAATCATGAATCATGAATTGAATCATGAATCATGAATCATGAAATAAAACATGAATAATGAATCATGAATTGAATCATGAATCATGAATTGAATCATGAATCATGAATCATGAATCGAATCATGAATCATGAAACATGAATTGAATCATGAATCATGAATCATGAATTATGAATTGAGTCATGAATCATGAATTATGAATTATGAATTGAATCATGAATCATGAACCATGAATTGAATCATAAATCATGAATTATGAATCGAATCATGAATCATGAATCATAAATTGAATCATGAATCATGAATCATGAATTATGAATTGAATCATGAATCATGAATCATGAATCGAATCATGAATCATGAATTGAATCATGAATCATGAATCATGAATTGAATCATGAATCATGAATCATGAATCATGAATCATGAATTGAATCCTGAATTGAATCATGAATAATGAATTGAATCATGAATTAAATCACGAATCATGAATAATAAATTGAATCATAAATCATGAATCATGAATTGAATCATGAATTGAATCATGAATCATGAATCATTAATTGAATCATGAATCATGAATTGAATCATGAATTATGAATCATGAAATAAAACATGAATCATGAATCATGAATTAAATCATGAATCATGAATCGAATTATGAATCATGAAACATGAATTGAATCATGAATCATGAATCATGAATTGAGTCATGAATCATGAATTATGAATTGAATCATGAATCATGAACCATGAATTGAATCATAAATCATGAATGATGATTCAAATCATGAATCATGAATCATGAATTGAATCATGAATCATGAATTGAATCATGAATCATGAATCGAATCATAAATCATGAATTATGAATCATGAATTGATTCATGAATCATAAATTGATTCATGAATCATGAATTATGAATCATGAATTGAATCATGAATCATGAATTATGAATCATGAATTGAATCATGAATCATGAACCATGAATAATGAATTAAATCATGAATCATGAATCATGAATCATGAATTGAATCATGAATCATGAATCGAATCATAAATCATGAATTGAATCGAATCATGAATCATGAATCATGAATTGAATCATGAATCATGAATTGAATCATGAATCATGAATCATGAATCATGAATCATGAATCATGAATCATGAATTGAATTATGAATCATGAATCGAATCATAAATCATGAATTATGAATTATGAATTTAATCATGAATCATGAATTGAATCATGAATCGAAACATGAATCATGAATCATGAATTGAATCATGAATCATGAATCATGAATCGAATCATGAATCATGAATTGAATTATGAATCATGAATCATGAATTGAATCATGAATCATGAATTGAATCATGAATCATGAATCATTAATTGAATCATGAATTGAATCATAAATCATGAATCATGAATCATGAATTGAATCATGAATCATGAATTGAATCATGAATTGAATCATGAATCATGAATTGAATCATGAATCATGAATCATGAATCATGAATCATAAATTGAATCATGAATCATGAATTGAATCATGAATTGAATCATGAATCATGAATCATGAATCGAATCATGAATCATGAATCATGAATTGAATCATGAATCATGAATTGAATCATGAATCATGAATCGAATCATGAATCATGAATTGAATTGAATCATGAATTAAATCATGAATCATGAATTGAATCATGAATTGAATCATGAATCATGAATTGAATCATGAATCATGAATCAAGAATCATGAATCGAATCATGAATCATGAATTGAATCATGAATTGAATCATGAATCATGAATTGAATCATGAATCATGAATCATGAATTGAATCATGATTCATGAATCATGAATTGAATCATGAATCATGAATCGAATCATGAATCATGAATTGAATCATGATTCATGAATCGAATCATGAATCATGAATCATGAATTAAATCATGAATCATGAATTGAATCATGAATCATGAATCGAATCATGAATCATGAATCATGAATTAAATCATGAATCATGAATTGAATCATGAATCATGAATCGAATCTGAATCATGAATTGAATTGAATCATGAATTAAATCATGAATCATGAATCATGAATCGAATCATGAATCATGAGTCAAGAATCATGAATCGAATCATGAATCATGAATCATGAATTATGAATTGAATCATGAATCATGAATCATGAATCATGAATCATGAATTGAATCATGAATCATGAATCGAATCATGAATCATGAATCAAGAATCATGAATCGAATCATGAATCATGAATTGAATCATGAATTGAATCATAAATCATGAATCATGAATTGAATCATGAATCATGAATTGAATCATTAATCATGAATCATGAATTGAAATCAGGATTCGAATCATGAATTGAATCATGAATCATGAATTGAATCATGAATCATGAATTATGAATCATGAATTGAATCATGAATCATGAATTGAATCATGAATCATGAATCATGATTTATGAATCATAAATCATGAATTGAATCATAAATCATGAATCATGAATCGAATCATGAATCATGAATTGAATCATGAATCATGAATTGAATCATGAATCATGAATTGAATCATGAATCATTAATCATGAATTGAATCATGAATTGAATCATGAATCATGAATTGAATCATGAATTAAATCATGAATCATGAATCATAAATTGAATCATGAATCATGAATCATGAATTGAATCATGAATCATGAATTGAATCATGAATCATGAATTGAATCATGAATCATGAATTGAATCATAAATCATGAATCATGAATCATGAATTGAATTCATCAATCATGAATCATGAATCATGAATCATAAATTGAATCATGATTCATGAGTCATGAATTGAATCATGAATTGAATCATGAATCATGAATCATGAATTGAATCATGAATCATGAATCATTAATTAAATCATGAATCATGAATCGAATCATGAATCATGAATTGAATCATGAATCATGAATCATGAATCGAATCATGAATCATGAATCATGAATTGAATCATGAATCATGAATCATTAATTAAATCATGAATCATGAATCGAATCATGAATCATGAATCGAATCATGAATCTTGAATCATGAATTGAATCATGAATCATGACTCATGAATTGAATCATGAATCATGAATCATGAATTAAATCATGAATCATGAATCGAATCATGAATCATGAATCATGAATTAAATCATGAATCATGAATTGAATCATGAATCATGAATCATGAATTGAATCATGAATCATGAATCATGAATCGAATCATGAATCTTGAATCATGAATTGAATCATGAATCATGAATCATGAATCATGAATCATGAATCATGAATTGAATCATGAATCATGAATCATGAATCGAATTATGAATCATGAATCAAGAATCATGAATTGAATCATGAATCATGAATTGAATCATGAATCATGAATCTTGAATCATGAATCATGAATTGAATCATGAACCATAAATTATGAATCATGAATTGAATCATGAATCATGAATCATGAATCGAATCATGAATCATGAATCATGAATTGAATCCTGAATTTAATCATGAATCATGAATTGAATCATGAATTAAATCACGAATCATGAATAATAAATTGAATCATGAATTATGAATCATGAATTGAATCATGAATTGAATCATAAATTATGAATCATGAATTGAATCATGAATTGAATCATAAATCATGAATCATGAATCATGAATCATAAATTGAATCATGATTCATGAGTCATGAATTGAATCATGAATTGAATCATGAATCATGAATCATGAATTGAATCATGAATCATGAATCATGAATTGAATCATGAATCATGAATCGAATCATAAATCATGAATTGAATCATGAATCATGAATTGAATCATGAATCATGAATCATGAATTGAATCATGAATCATGAATCATGAATCGAATCATGAATCTTGAATCATGAATTGAATCATGAATCATGAATCATGAATCGAATCATGAATCATGAATCAAGAATCATGAATTGAATCATGAATCATGAATTGAATCATGAATCATGAATCTTGAATTGAATCATGAACCATAAATTATGAATCATGAATTGAATCATGAATCATGAATCATGAATCGAATCATGAATCATGAATTGATTAATGAATCATGAATCATGAATTGAATCATGAATCATGAATCATGAATCTTGAATTGAATCATAAACCATAAATTATGAATCATGAATTGAATCATGAATCATGAATCATGAATCGAATCATGAATCATGAATTGATTAATGAATCATGAATCATGAATTGAATCCTGAATTGAATCATGAATCATGAATTGAATCATGAATTAAATCACGAATCATGAATAATAAATTGAATCATGAATCATGAATCATGAATTGAATCATGAATTGAATCATGAATCATGAATTGAATCATGAATCATGAATCATGAATTGAATCATGAATCATGAAATGAAACATGAATCATGAATCCTGAATTGAATCATGAATCATGAATTGAATCATGAATTAAATCACGAATCATGAATAATAAATTGAATCATGAATCATGAATCATGAATTGAATCATGAATTGAATCATGAATCATGAATTGAATCATGAATCATGAATCATGAATTGAATCATGAATCATGAATCATGAAATTAAACATGAATCATGAATCATGAATTGAATCATGAATCATGAATTGAATCATGAATTGAATCATGAATTGAATCATGAATTGAATCATGAATTGAATCATGAATCATGAATCATGAATTGAATCATGAATCATGAATCATGAAATGAAACATGAATCATGAATCATGAATTGAATCATGAATCATGAATTGAATCATGAATTGAATCATGAATTGAATCATGAATTGAATCATGAATCATGAATCATGAATTGAATCATGAATTGAATCATGAATTGAATCATGAATCATGAATCATGAATTGAATCATGAATCATGAATCATGAATTGAATCATGAATCATGAATTATGAATCATGAATTTAATCATAAATTGAATCATGAATCATGAATTGAATCATGAATCATGAATCATAAATCATGAATTGAATTATGAATCATGAATCGAATCATGAATTGAATCATGAATCATGAATTGAATCATGAATCATGAATTGAATCATGAATTGAATCATGAATCATGAATTGAATCATGAATTAAATCATGAATCATGAATCATTAATCATAAATTGAATCATGAATTGAATCATGAATCATGAATCATGAATTGAATCATGAATCATGAATCATGAATCGAATCATGAATCATGAATCAAGGAATCATGAATCGAATCATGAATCATGAATTGAATAATGAATTGAATCATGAATCATGAATTGAATCATAAATCATGAATCATGAATCATGAATCATGAATCATAAATTGAATCATGAATTGAATCATGAATCATGAATTGAATCATGAATCATGAATCATGATCGAATCATGAATCATGAATTGAATCATGAATTGAATCATGAATCATGAATTGAATCATAAATAATGAATCATGAATTGAATCATGAATCATGAATCATGAATTGAATCATGAATCATGAATCATTAATTAAATCATGAATCATGAATCGAATCATGAATCATGAATTGAATCATGAATCATGAATCATGAATCGAATCATGAATCATGAATCATGAATTGAATCATGAATCATGAATCATGAATTAAATCATGAATCATGATCGAATTATGAATCATGAATCATGAATTGAATCATGAATCATGAATCATGAATCGAATCATGAATCTTGAATCATGAATTGAATCATGAATCATGACTCATGAATTGAATCATGAATCATGAATCATGAATTAAATCATGAATCATGAATCGAATCATGAATCATGAATCATGAATTAAATCATGAATCATGAATTGAATCATGAATCATGAATCATGAATTGAATCATGAATCATGAATCATGAATCGAATCATGAATCTTGAATCATGAATTGGAATCATGAATCATGAATCATGAATCATGAATCATGAATCATGAATCATGAATCATGAATTGAATCATGAATCATGAATCGAATTATGAATCATGAAATCAAGAATCATGAATTGAATCATGAATCATGAATTGAATCATGAATCATGAATCTTGAATCATGAATCATGAATTGAATCATGAACCATAAATTATGAATCATGAATTGAATCATGAATCATGAATCATGAATCGAATCATGAATCATGAATTGAATCATGAATCATGATCATGAATTGAATCCTGAATTGAATCATGAATCATGAATTGAATCATGAATTAAATCACGAATCATGAATAATAAATTGAATCATGAATTATGAATCATGAATTGAATCATGAATTGAATCATAAATTATGAATCATGAATTGAATCATGAATTGAATCATAAATCATGAATCATGAATCATGAATCATAAATTGAATCATGATTCATGAGTCATGAATTGAATCATGAATTGAATCATGAATCATGAATCATGAATTGAATCATGAATCATGAATCATGAATTGAATCATGAATCATGAATCGAATCATAAATCATGAATGAATCATGAATCATGAATTGAATCATGAATCATGAATCATGAATTGAATCATGAATCATGAATCATGAATCGAATCATGAATCTTGAATCATGAATTGAATCATGAATCATGAATCATGAATCGAATCATGAATCATGAATCAAGAATCATGAATTGAATCATGAATCATGAATTGAATCATGAATCATGAATCTTGAATTGAATCATGAACCATAAATTATGAATCATGAATTGAATCATGAATCATGAATCATGAATCGAATCATGAATCATGAATTGATTAATGAATCATGAATCATGAATTGAATCATGAATCATGAATCATGAATCTTGAATTGAATCATAAACAATAAATTATGAATCATGAATTGAATCATGAATCATGAATCATGAATCGAATCATGAATCATGAATTGATTAATGAATCATGAATCATGAATTGAATCCTGAATTGAATCATGAATCATGAATTGAATCATGAATTAAATCACGAATCATGAATAATAAATTGAATCATGAATCATGAATCATGAATTGAATCATGAATTGAATCATGAATCATGAATTGAATCATGAATCATGAATCATGAATTGAATCATGAATCATGAAATGAAACATGAATCATGAATCCTGAATTGAATCATGAATCATGAATTGAATCATGAATTAAATCACGAATCATGAATAATAAATTGAATCATGAATCATGAATCATGAATTGAATCATGAATTGAATCATGAATCATGAATTGAATCATGAATCATGAATCATGAATTGAATCATGAAATCATGAATCATGAAATTAAACATGAATCATGAATCATGAATTGAATCATGAATCATGAATTGAATCATGAATTGAATCATGAATTGAATCATGAATTGAATCATGAATTGAATCATGAATCATGAATCATGAATTGAATCATGAATCATGAATCATGAAATGAAACATGAATCATGAATCATGAATTGAATCATGAATCATGAATTGAATCATGAATTGAATCATGAATTGAATCATGAATTGAATCATGAATCATGAATCATGAATTGAATCATGAATTGAATCATGAATTGAATCATGAATCATGAATCATGAATTGAATCATGAATCATGAATCATGAATTGAATCATGAATCATGAATTATGAATCATGAATTTAATCATAAATTGAATCATGAATCATGAATTGAATCATGAATCATGAATCATAAATCATGAATTGAATTATGAATCATGAATCGAATCATGAATTGAATCATGAATCATGAATTGAATCATGAATCATGAATTGAATCATGAATTGAATCATGAATCATGAATTGAATCATGAATTAAATCATGAATCATTAATCATAAATTGAATCATGAATTGAATCATGAATTGAATCATGAATCATGAATCATGAATCGAATCATGAATCATGAATCAAGAATCATGAATCGAATCATGAATCATGAATTGAATAATGAATTGAATCATGAATCATGAATTGAATCATAAATCATGAATCATGAATCATGAATCATGAATCATAAATTGAATCATGAATTGAATCATGAATCATGAATTGAATCATGAATCATGAATCATGAATCGAATCATGAATCATGAATTGAATCATGAATCTGAATCATGAATCATGAATTGAATCATAAATAATGAATCATGAATTGAATCATGAATCATGAATCATGAATTGAATCATTAATCATGAATCATGAATTGAATCAGGATTCGAATCATGAATTGAATCATGAATCATGAATTGAATCATGAATCATGAATTATGAATCATGAATTGAATCATGAATCATGAATTGAATCATGAATCATGAATCATTGAATCATGAATCATAAATCATGAATTGAATCATGAATCATGAATCATGAATCTAATCATGAATCATGAATTGAATCATGAATCATGAATTGAATCATGAATCATGAATTGAATCATGAATCATGAATCATGAATTGAATCATGAACTGAATCATGAATCATGAATTGAATCATGAATTAAATCATGAATCATGAATCATGAATCATAAATTGAATCACGAATTGAATCATGAATCATGAATCATGAATTGAATCATGATATCATGAATCATGAATTGAATCATGAATCATGAATCATGAATTGAATCATGAATCATGAATTGAATCATGAATCATGAATTGAATCATGAATTGAATCATAAATCATGAATCATGATTGAATTCATCAATCATGAATCATGAATCATAAATTGAATCATGATTCATGAGTCATGAATTGAATCATGAATTGAATCATGAATCATGAATCATGAATTGTATCATGAATCATGAATCATGAATTAAATCATGAATCATGAATCGAATCATGAATCATGAATCGAATCATGAATCATGAATCGAATCATGAATCTTGAATCATGAATTGAATCATGAATCATGAATCATGAATTGAATCATGAATCATGAATCATGAATTAAATCATGAATCATGAATCGAATCATGAATCATGAATCATGAATTAAATCATGAATCATGAATTGAATCATGAATCATGAATCATGAATTGAATCATGAATCATGAATCATGAATCGAATCATGAATCTTGAATCATGAATTGAATCATGAATCATGAATCATGAATCATGAAATCTTGAATCATGAATCATGAATTGAATCATGAACCATAAATTATGAATCATGAATTGAATCATGAATCATGAATCATGAATCGAATCATGAATCATGAATTGATCATGAATCATGAATCATGAATTGAATCCTGAATTGAATCATGCATCATGAATTGAATCATGAATTAAATCACGAATCATGAATAATAAATTGAATCATGAATTATGAATCATGAATTGAATCATGAATTGAATCATAAATCATGAATCATGAATCATGAATTGAATTCATCAATCATGAATCATGAATCATGAATCATAAATAGAATCATGATTCATGAGTCATGAATTGAATCATGAATTGAATCATGAATCATGAATCATGAATTGAATCATGAATCATGAATTGAATCATGAATCATGAATCAAATCATAAATCATTAATTGAATCATGAATCATGAATTGAATCATGAATCATGAATCATGAATTGAATCATGAATCATGAATCATGAATCGAATCATGAATCTTGAATAATGAATTGAATCATGAATCATGAATCATGAATCATGAATCATGAATTGAATATGAATCATGAATCATGAATCGAATCATGAATCATGAATCAAGAATCATGAATTGAATCATGAATCATGAATTGAATCATGAATTATGAATCTTGAATCATGAATCATGAATCGAATCATGAATCATGAATCAAGAATCATGAATTGAATCATGAATCATGAATTGAATCATGAATCATGAATCATGAATCATGAATCGAATCATGAATCATGAATTGAATCATGAATCATGAATCATGAATTGAATCCTGAATTAAATCATGAATCATGAATCGAATCATGAATCATGAATCATGAATTGAATCATGAATCATGAATCATGAATCGAATCATGAATCTTGAGTCATGAATTGAATCATGAATCATGAATCATGAATTGAATCATGAATCATGAATTAAATCATGAATCATGAATCGAATCATGAATCATGAATCATGAATTAAATCATGAATCATGAATTGAATCATGAATCATGAATCATGAATTGAATCATGAATCATGAATCATGAATCGAATCATGAATCTTGAATCATGAATTGAATCATGAATCATGAATCATGAATCATGAATCTTGAATCATGAATCATGAATTGAATCATGAACCATAAATTATGAATCATGAATTGAATCATGAATCATGAATCATGAATTGAATCATGAATTGAATCATGAATCATGAATTGAATCATGAATTAAATCATGAATCATGAATCATTAATCATAAATTGAATCATGAATTGAATCATGAATCATGAATCATGAATTGAATCATGAATCATGAATCATGAATCGAATCATGAATCATGAATCAAGAATCATGAATCGAATCATGAATCATGAATTGAATCATGAATTGAATCATGAATCATGAATTGAATCATAAATCATGAATCATGAATTGAATCATGAATCATGAATCATGAATCATAAATTGAATCATGAATTGAATCATGAATCATGAATTGAATCATGAATCATGAATCATGAATCGAATCATGAATCATGAATTGAATCATGAATTGAATCATGAATCATGAATCATGAATCATAAATTGAATCATGAATTGAATCATGATCATGAATTGAATCATGAATCATGAATCATGAATCGAATCATGAATCATGAATTGAATCATGAATTGAATCATGAATCATGAATTGAATCATAAATAATGAATCATGAATTGAATCATGAATCATGAATCATGAATTGAATCATTAATCATGAATCATGAATTGAATCAGGATTCGAATCATGAATTGAATCATGAATCATGAATTGAATCATGAATCATGAATCATGAATTGAATCATGAACTGAATCATGAATCATGAATTGAATCATGAATTAAATCATGAATCATGAATCATGAATCATAAATTGAATCACGAATTGAATCATGAATCATGAATCATGAATTGAATCATGAACTGAATCATGAATCATGAATTGAATCATGAATTAAATCATGAATCATGAATCATGAATCATAAATTGAATCACGAATTGAATCATGAATCATGAATCATGAATTGAATCATGAATCATGAATCATGAATTGAATCATGAATCATGAATCATGAATTGAATCATGAATCATGAATTGAATCATGAATCATGAATTGAATCATGAATTGAATCATAAATCATGAATCATGAATCATGAATTGAATTCATCAATCATGAATCATGAATCATAAATTGAATCATGATTCATGAGTCATGAATTGAATCATGAATTGAATCATGAATCATGAATCATGAATTGAATCATGAATCATGAATCATGAATTAAATCATGAATCATGAATCATGAATCATGAATTGAATCATGAATCATGAATCATGAATTAAATCATGAATCATGAATCGAATCATGAATCATGAATCATGAATTGAATCATGAATCATGAATCGAATCATGAATCTTGAATCATGAATTGAATCATGAATCATGAATCATGAATTGAATCATGAATCATGAATCATGAATTAAATCATGAATCATGAATCGAATCATGAATCATGAATCATGAATTAAATCATGAATCATGAATTGAATCATGAATCATGAATCATGAATTGAATCATGAATCATGAATCATGAATCGAATCATGAATCTTGAATCATGAATTGAATCATGAATCATGAATCATGAATCATGAATCTTGAATCATGAATCATGAATTGAATCATGAACCATAAATTATGAATCATGAATTGAATCATGAATCATGAATCATGAATCAAATCATGAATCATGAATTGAATCATGAATCATGAATCATGAATTGAATCCTGAATTGAATCATGAATCATGAATTGAATCATGAATTAAATCACGAATCATGAATAATAAATTGCATCATGAATTATGAATAATGAATTGAATCATGAATTGAATCATAAATCATGAATCATGAATCATGAATTGAATTCATCAATCATGAATCATGAATCATGAATCATAAATTGAATCATGATTCATGAGTCATGAATTGAATCATGAATTGAATCATGAATCATGAATCATGAATTGAATCATGAATCATGAATCATGAATTGAATCATGAATCATGAATCAAATCATAAATCATTAATTGAATCATGAATCATGAATTGAATCATGAATCATGAATCATGAATTGAATCATGAATCATGAATCATGAATCGAATCATGAATCTTGAATAATGAATTGAATCATGAATCATGAATCATGAATCATGAATCATGAATTGAATCATGAATCATGAATCATGAATCGAATCATGAATCATGAATCAAGAATCATGAATTGAATCATGAATCATGAATTGAATCATGAATTATGAATCTTGAATCATGAATCATGAATTGAATCATGAATCATGAATCAAGAATCATGAATTGAATCATGAATCATGAATTGAATCATGAATCATGAATCATGAATCATGAATCGAATCATGAATCATGAATTGAATCATGAATCATGAATCATGAATTGAATCCTGAATTAAATCATGAATCATGAATCGAATCATGAATCATGAATTGAATCATGAATCATGAATCATGAATCGAATCATGAATCTTGAATCATGAATTAAATCATGAATCATGAATCATGAACTGAATCATGAATCATGAATCATGAATTAAATCATGAATCATGAATCGAATCATGAATCATGAATCATGAATTAAATAATGAATCATGAATTGAATCATGAATCTTGAATCATGAATTGAATCATGAATCATGAATCATGAATCATGAATCTTGAATCATGAATCATGAATTGAATCATGAACCATAAATTATGAATCATGAATTGAATCATGAATCATGAATCATGAATCATGAATCGAATCATGAATCATGAATTGAATCATGAATCATGAATCATGAATTGAATCCTGAATTGAATCATGAATCATGAATTGAATCATGAATTAAATCACGAATCATGAATAATAAATTGAATCATGAATTATGAATCATGAATTGAATCATGAATTGAATCATAAATCATGAATCATGAATCATGAATTGAATTCATCAATCATGAATCATGAATCATGAATCATAAATTGAATCATGATTCATGAGTCATGAATTGAATCATGAATTGAATCATGAATCATGAATCATGAATTGAATCATGAATCATGAATCATGAATTGAATCATGAATCATGAATCGAATCATAAATCATTAATTGAATCATGAATCATGAATTGAATCATGAATCATGAATCATGAATTGAATCATGAATCATGAATCATGAATCGAATCATGAATCTTGAATAATGAATTGAATCATGAATCATGAATCATGAATCATGAATTGAATCATGAATCATGAATCATGAATCGAATCATGAATCATGAATCAAGAATCATGAATTGAATCATGAATCATGAATTGAATCATGAATTATGAATCTTGAATCATGAATCATGAATCGAATCATGAATCATGAATCAAGAATCATGAATTGAATCATGAATCATGAATTGAATCATGAATCATGAATCATGAATCATGAATCGAATCATGAATCATGAATTAAATCATGAATCATGAATTGAATCCTGAATTGAATCATGAATCATGAATCATGAATCATGAATCGAATGATGAATCATGAATTGAATCATGAATCATGAATCATGAATTGAATCCTGAATTGAATCATGAATCATGAACTATAAATTGAATCATGAATCATGAATCATGAATTGAATCATGAATTGAATCATGAATCATGAATCATGAATTGAATCATGAATTAAATCACGAATCATGAATAATAAATTGAATCATGAATCATGAATCATGAATTGAATCATGAATTGAATCATGAATCATGAATCATGAATTGAATCATGAATCGAATCATGAACCATGAATCATGAAATGAAACATGAATCATGAATCATGAATTGAATCATGAATCATGAATTGAATCATGAATTGAATCATGAATCATGAATCATGAATTGAATCATGAATTGAATCATGAATTGAATCATGAATCATGAATCATGAATTGAATCATGAATCATGAATCATGAATTGAATCATGAATCATGAATCATGAAATGAAACATGAATCATGAATCATGAATTGAATCATGAATCATGAATTGAATCATGAATCATGAATCATGAATCGAATCATGAATCATGAAACATGAATTGAATCATGAATCATGAATCATGAATTGAGTCATGAATCATGAATTATGAATTATGAATTGAATCATGAATCATGAACCATGAATTGAATCATAAATCATGAATTATGAATCGAATCATGAATCATGAATCATGAATTGAATCATGTATCATGAATCATGAATTGAATCATGAATCATGAATCATGAATCATGAATCATGAATCATGAATCGAATCATAAATCATAAATTATGAATCATGAATTGATTCATGAATCATGAATTATGAATCATGAATCATGAATCGAATCATGAATCATGAGTCAAGAATCATGAATCGAATCATGAATCATGAATCATGAATTATGAATTGAATCATGAATCATGAATCATGAATCATGAATCATGAATCATGAATTGAATCTTGAATCATGAATCATGAATCATGAATTGAATCATGAATCATTAATCTTGAATCATGAATCATGAATTGAATCATGAACCATAAATTATGAATCATGAATTGAATCATGAATCATGAATTGAATCATGAATCATGAATCATGAATTGAATCCTGAATTGAATCATGAATCATGAATTGAATCATGAATTAAATCACGAATCATGAATAATAAATTGAATCATGAATTATGAATCATGAATTGAATTCATCAATCATGAATCATGAATCATGAATCATAAATTGAATCATGATTCATGAGTCATGAATTGAATCATGAATTGAATCATGAATCATGAATCATGAATTGAATCATGAATCATGAATCATGAATTGAATCATGAATCATGAATCGAATCATAAATCATGAATTGAATCATGAATCATGAATTGAATCATGAATCATGAATCATGAATTGAATCATGAATCATGAATCATGAATCGAATCATGAATCATGAATTGAATCATGAATCATGAATCATGAATCGAATCATGAATCTTGAATCATGAATTGAATCATGAATCATGAATCATGAATCATGAATTGAATCATAAATCATGAATCATGAATCATGAATTGAATTCATCAATCATGAATCATGAATCATGAATCATAAATTGAATCATGATTCATGAGTCATGAATTGAATCATGAATTGAATCATGAATCATGAATCATGAATTGAATCATGAATCATGAATCATGAATTGAATCATGAATCATGAATCGAATCATAAATCATGAATTGAATCATGAATCATGAATCATGAATTGAATCATGAATCATGAATCATGAATCGAATCATGAATCTTGAATCATGAATTGAATCATGAATCATGAATCATGAATCATGAATCATGAATTGAATCATGAATCATGAATCATGAATCATGAATCAAGAATCATGAATTGAATCATGAATTGAATCATGAATCATGAATCATGAATCATGAATCATGAATTGAATCATGAATCATGAATCGAATCATGAATCATGAATCAAGAATCATGAATTGAATCATGAATCATGAATTGAATCATGAATCATGAATCTTGAATTGAATCATGAACCATAAATTATGAATCATGAATTGAATCATGAATCATGAATCATGAATCGAATCATGAATCATGAATTGATTAATGAATCATGAATCATGAATTGAATCATGAATTGAATCATGAATCATGAATTGAATCATGAATTAAATCACGAATCATGAATAATAAATTGAATCATGAATTATGAATCATGAATTGAATCATGAATTGAATCATAAATCATGAATCATGAATCATGAATTGAATTCATCAATCATGAATCATGAATCATGAATCATAAATTGAATCATGATTCATGAGTCATGAATTGAATCATGAATTGAATCATGAATCATGAATCATGAATTGAATCATGAATCATGAATCATGAATTGAATCATGAATCATGAATCGAATCATAAATCATTAATTGAATCATGAATCATGAAATTGAATCATGAATCATGAATCATGAATTGAATCATGAATCATGAATCATGAATCGAATCATGAATCTTGAATAATGAATTGAATCATGAATCATGAATCATGAATCATGAATTGAATCATGAATCATGAATCATTGAATCGAATCATGAATCATGAATCAAGAATCATGAATTGAATCATGAATCATGAATTGAATCATGAATTATGAATCTTGAATCATGAATCATGAATCGAATCATGAATCATGAATCAAGAATCATGAATTGAATCATGAATCATGAATTGAATCATGAATCATGAATCATGAATCATGAATCGAATCATGAATCATGAATTGAATCATGAATCATGAATCATGAATTGAATCCTGAATTGAATCATGAATCATGAATCATGAATCATGAATCGAATGATGAATCATGAATTGAATCATGAATCATGAATCATGAATTGAATCCTGAATTGAATCATGAATCATGAACTATAAATTGAATCATGAATCATGAATCATGAATTGAATCATGAATTGAATCATGAATCATGAATCATGAATTGAATCATGAATTAAAATCACGAATCATGAATAATAAATTGAATCATGAATCATGAATCATGAATTGAATCATGAATTGAATCATGAATCATGAATCATGAATTGAATCATGAATCATGAATCGAATCATGAATCATGAATCATGAAATGAAACATGAATCATGAATCATGAATTGAATCATGAATCATGAATTGAATCATGAATTGAATCATGAATCATGAATCATGAATTGAATCATGAATTGAATCATGAATTGAATCATGAATCATGAATCATGAATTGAATCATGAATCATGATTCATGAATTGAATCATGAATCATGAATCATGAAATGAAACATGAATCATGAATCATGAATTGAATCATGAATCATGAATTGAATCATGAATCATGAATCATGAATCGAATCATGAATCATGAAACATGAATTGAATCATGAATCATGAATCATGAATTGAGTCATGAATCATGAATTATGAATTATGAATTGAATCATGAATCATGAACCATGAATTGAATCATAAATCATGAATTATGAATCGAATCATGAATCATGAATCATGAATTGAATCATGAATCATGAATCATGATTGAATCATGAATCATGAATCATGAATCATGAATCATGAATCATGAATCATGAATCGAATCATAAATCATAAATTATGAATCATGAATTGATTCATGAATCATGAATTATGAATCATGAATCATGAATCGAATCATGAATCATGAGTCAAGAATCATGAATCGAATCATGAATCATGAATCATGAATTATGAATTGAATCATGAATCATGAATCATGAATCATGAATCATGAATCATGAATTGAATCTTGAATCATGAATCATGAATCATGAATTGAATCATGAATCATTAATCTTGAATCATGAATCATGAATTGAATCATGAACCATAAATTATGAATCATGAATTGAATCATGAATCATGAATCATGAATCGAATCATGAATCATGAATTGAATCATGAATCATGAATCATGAATTGAATCCTGAATTGAATCATGAATCATGAATTGAATCATGAATTAAATCACGAATCATGAATAATAAATTGAATCATGAATTATGAATCATGAATTGAATTCATCAATCATGAATCATGAATCATGAATCATAAATTGAATCATGATTCATGAGTCATGAATTGAATCATGAATTGAATCATGAATCATGAATCATGAATTGAATCATGAATCATGAATCATGAATTGAATCATGAATCATGAATCGAATCATAAATCATGAATTGAATCATGAATCATGAATTGAATCATGAATCATGAATCATGAATTGAATCATGAATCATGAATCATGAATCGAATCATGAATCATGAATTGAATCATGAATCATGAATCATGAATCGAATCATGAATCTTGAATCATGAATTGAATCATGAATCATGAATCATGAATCATGAATCATGAATTGAATCATAAATCATGAATCATGAATCATGAATTGAATTCATTCAATCATGAATCATGAATCATAAATTGAATCATGATTCATGAGTCATGAATTGAATCATGAATTGAATCATGAATCATGAATCATGAATTGAATCATGAATCATGAATCATGAATTGAATCATGAATCATGAATCGAATCATAAATCATGAATTGAATCATGAATCATGAATCATGAATTGAATCATGAATCATGAATCATGAATCGAATCATGAATCTTGAATCATGAATTGAATCATGAATCATGAATCATGAATCATGAATCATGAATTGAATCATGAATCATGAATCATGAATCGAATCATGAATCATGAATCAAGAATCATGAATTGAATCATGAATTGAATCATGAATCATGAATCATGAATCATGAATCATGAATTGAATCATGAATCATGAATCGAATCATGAATCATGAATCAAGAATCATGAATTGAATCATGAATCATGAATTGAATCATGAATCATGAATCTTGAATTGAATCATGAACCATAAATTATGAATCATGAATTGAATCATGAATCATGAATCATGAATCGAATCATGAATCATGAATTGATTAATGAATCATGAATCATGAATTGAATCCTGAATTGAATCATGAATCATGAATTGAATCATGAATTAAATCACGAATCATGAATAATAAATTGAATCATGAATTATGAATCATGAATTGAATCATGAATTGAATCATAAATCATGAATCATGAATCATGAATTGACATTCATCAATCATGAATCATGAATCATGAATCATAAATTGAATCATGATTCATGAGTCATGAATTGAATCATGAATTGGAATCATGAATCATGAATCATGAATTGAATCATGAATCATGAATCATGAATTGAATCATGAATCATGAATCGAATCATAAATCATTAATTGAATCATGAATCATGAATTGAATCATGAATCATGAATCATGAATCGAATCATGAATCTTGAATAATGAATTGAATCATGAATCATGAATCATGAATCATGAATCATGAATTGAATCATGAATCATGAATCATGAATCGAATCATGAATCATGAATCAAGAATCATGAATTGAATCATGAATCATGAATTGAATCATGAATTATGAATCTTGAATCATGAATCATGAATCGAATCATGAATCATGAATCAAGAATCATGAATTGAATCATGAATCATGAATTGAATCATGAATCATGAATCATGAATCATGAATCGAATCATGAATCATGAATTGAATCATGAATCATGATCATGAATTGAATCCTGAATTGAATCATGAATCATGAATCATGAATCATGAATCGAATGATGAATCATGAATTGAATCATGAATCATGAATCATGAATTGAATCCTGAATTGAATCATGAATCATGAACTATAAATTGAATCATGAATCATGAATCATGAATTGAATCATGAATTGAATCATGAATCATGAATCATGAATTGAATCATGAATTAAATCACGAATCATGAATAATAAATTGAATCATGAATCATGAATCATGAATTGAATCATGAATTGAATCATGAATCATGAATCATGAATTGAATCATGAATCATGAATCGAATCATGAATCATGAATCATGAAATGAAACATGAATCATGAATCATGAATTGAATCATGAATCATGAATTGAATCATGATTGAATCATGAATCATGAATCATGAATTGAATCATGAATTGAATCATGAATTGAATCATGAATCA